>NW_023366937.1:0-203238 GCF_902167145.1 Zea mays
GATAAATGGCCACACAACCCCCATTTTTTATGGAAATAGCCATGAGCGACCTTGAAAATAGCCATAAACGACTATTTTCAATAATACCGAAGGCTAACACGTACGGATTTTAGACCAAGAAATGGTCTCCACCAGATGGGGTGAGGTGTACGAGCCTCTGGTCGATGATCAATGGCCACACAACCCCCATTTTTGTCGAAAATAGCCATGAATGACCATTTTCAATAATACCGAAGGCTAACACCTACGGATTTTTGACCAAGAAATGGTTTCCACCATAAATCCAAGAATGTAATCTATGGCAAGGAAACATATGTGGGGTGAGGTTTATGAGCCTCTAGTCGATGATAAATGGCCACACAACCCCCATTTTTTATGAAAATAGCCATGAGCGACCTTGAAAATAGCCATGAACGACCATTTTCAATAATACCGAAGGCTAACACGTACGGATTTTAGACCAAGAAATGGTCTCCACCAGATGGGGTGAGGTGTATGAGCCTCTGGTCGATGATCAATGGCCACACAACCCCCATTTTTGACGAAAATAGCCATGAATGACCATTTTCAATAATACCGAAGGCTAACACCTACGGATTTTTGACCAAGAAATGGTTTCCACCAGAAATCCAAGAATCTGATCTATGGCAAGGAAACATATGTGGGGTGAGGTGTACGAGCCTCTGGTCGATGATCAATGACCACACAAATCCCATTTTGCCGAAAATAGCCATGAATGACCATTTTCAATAATACCGAAGGCTAACACGTACGAGTTTTTAACCAAGAAATGGTCTCCACCAGAAATCCAAGAATGTGATCTATGGCAAGGAAACATATGTGGGGTGAGGTGTATGAGCCTCTGGTCGATGATCAATGGCCACACAACCCCCATTTTTGTCGAAAATAGCCATGAACGACCATTTTCAATAATATTAGAGGCTAAGACCTACGAATTTTTGACCAAGAAATGGTCTCCACCAGAAATCCAAGAATGTGATCTATGGCAAGGAAACATATGTGGGGTGAGGTGTATGAGCGTCTGGTCGATGATCAATGGCCACACAACCCCCATTTTTGTCGAAAATAGCCATGAACGACCATTTTCAATAATACTAGAGGCTAAGACCTACGGATTTTTGACCAAGAAATGGTCTCCACCAGAAATCCAAGAATGTGATCTATGGCAAGGAAACATATGTGGAGTGAGGTGTACGATCCTCTGGTCGATGATCAATGTCCACACAACCCCCATTTTTGTCGAAAATAGCCATGAACGACCATTTTCAATAATATCGAAGGCTAACACCTACGGATTTTTGACCAAGAAATGGTCTCCACCAGAAATCCAAGAATGTGATCTATGGCAAGGAAACATATGTGGGGTGAGGTGTATGAGCCTCTGGTCGATGATCAATGGCCACACAACCCCCATTTTTGTCGAAAATAGCCATGAACGACCATTTTCAATAATACCGAAGGCTAACACCTACGGATTTTTGACCAAGAAATGGCCTCCACCAGAAATCCAAGAATGTGATCTATGGCAAGGAAACATATGTGGGGTGAGGTGTATGAGCGTCTGGTCGATGATCAATGGCCACACAACCCCCATTTTTGTCGAAAATAGCCATGAACGACCATTTTGAATAATATCGAAGGCTAACACCTACGGATTTTTGACCAAGAAATGGTCTCCACCAGAAATCCAAGAATGTAATCTATGGCAAGGAAACATATGTGGGGTGAGGTGTATGAGCCTCTGGTCGATGATCAATTGCCACACAACCCCCATTTTGCCGAAAATAGCCATGAACGACCATTTTCAATAATACCGAAGGCTAACACGTACGAGTTTTTGACCAAGAAATGGTCTCCACCAAAAATCCAAGAATGTGATCTATGGCAAGGAAACATATGTGGGGTGAGGTGTATGAGCCTCTGGTCGATGATAAATGGCCACACAACCCCCATTTTTTATGAAAATAGCCATGAGCGACCTTGAAAATAGCCATGAGCGACCATTTTCAATAATACTAGAGGCTAACACCTACGGATTTTAGACCAAGAAATGGTCTCCACCAGAAATCCAAGAATGTGATCTATGGCAAGGAAACATATGTGGGGTGAGGTGTATGAGCGTCTGGTCGATCATCAATGGCCACACAACCCCCATTTTTGTCAAAAATAGCCATGAACGACCATTTTCAATAATACCGAAGGCTAACACCTACGGATTTTTGACCAAGAAATGGTCTCCACCAGAAATCCAAGAATGTGATCTACGGCAAGGAAACATATGTGGGGTGAGGTGTATGAGCCTCTGGTCGACGATCAATGGCCACACAACCCCCATTTTTTATGAAAATAGCCATGAGCGACCATTTTCAATAATACTAGAGGCTAACACCTACGGATTTTAGACCAAGAAATGGTCTCCACCAGAAATCCAAGAATGTGATCTATGGCAAGGAAACATATGTGGGTGAGGTGTATGAGCGTCTGGTCGATGATCAATGGCCACACAACCCCCATTTTTGTCGAAAATAGCCATGAACGACCATTTTCAATAATACTAGAGGCTAAGACCTACGGATTTTTGACCAAGAAATGGTCTCCACCAGAAATCCAAGAATGTGATCTATGGCAAGGAAACATATGTGGAGTGAGGTGTACGATCCTCTGGTCGATGATCAATGGCCACACAACCCCCATTTTTGTCGAAAATAGCCATGAATGACAATTTTCAAAAATACCAAAGGCTAACACGTTCGGATTTTTGACCAAGAAATGGTCTCCACCAGAAATCCAAGAATGTGATCTATGGCAAGGAAACATATGTGGGGTGAGGTGTATGAGCGTCTGGTCGATGATCAATGGCCACACAACCCCCATTTTTGTCGAAAATAGCCATGAACGACCATTTTCAATAATACCGAAGGCTAACACGTACGGATTTTAGACCAAGAAATGGTCTCCACCAGATGGGGTGAGGTGTACGAGCCTCTGGTCGATGATCAATGGCCACACAACCCCCATTTTTGTCGAAAATAGCCATGAATGACCATTTTCAATAATACCGAAGGCTAACACCTACGGATTTTTGACCAAGAAATGGTTTCCACCAGAAATCCAAGAATGTGATCTACGACAAGGAAACATATGTGGGGTGAGGTGTATGAGCCTCTGGTCGACGATCAATGGCCACACAATCCCCATTTTGCCGAAAATAGCCATGAATGACCATTTTCAATAATACCGAAGGCTAAGACCTACGGATTTTTTACCAAGAAATGGTCTCCACCAGAAATCCAAGAATGTGATCTATGGCAAGGAAACCTATGTGGGGTGAGGTGTATGAGCCTCTGGTCGATGATCAATGGCCACACAACCCCCATTTTTGTTGAAAATAGCCATGAATGACCATTTACAATAATACCGAAGGCTAACACCTACGGATTTTTGACCAAGAAATGGTCTCCACCAGAAATCCAAGAATGTGATCTACGACAAGGAAACATATGTGGGGTGAGGTGTATGAGCCTCTGGTCGATGATCAATGGCCACACAACCCCCATTTTTGCCGAAAATAGCCTTGAGCGACCATTTTCAATAATACACCTCACCCCACATATGTTTCCTTGCCATAGATCACATTCTTGGATTTCTGGTGGAGACCATTTCTTGGTCAAAAATCCGTAGGTGTTAGCCTTCGGTATTATTGAAAACGGTTGTTCATGGCTATTTTCAGCAAAAATGGGGGTTGTGTGGCCATTGATCATCGACCAGACGCTCATACACCTCACCCCACATATGTTTCCTTGCCATAGAATGACCATTTTCAAAAATACCAAAGGCTAACACCTACGGATTTTTGACCAAGAAATGGTCTCCACCATAAATCCAAGAATGTGATCTATGGCAAGGAAACATATGTGGGGTGAGGTGTATTATTTAAAAAATGGTCGCTCATGGCTATTTTCGGCAAAAATGGGGGTTGTGTGGCCATTGATCATCGACCAGAGGCTCATACACCTCACCCCACATATGTTTCCTTGTCGTAGATCACATTCTTGGATTTCTGGTGGAGACCATTTCTTGGTCAAAAATCCGTAGGTATTAGCCTTCGGTATTATTGTAAATGGTCATTCATGGCTATTTTCGACAAAAATGGGGGTTGTGTGGCCATTGATCATCGACCAGAGGCTCATACACCTCACCCCACATATGTTTCCTTGCCATAGAACACATTCTTGGATTTCTGGTGGAGACCATTTCTTGGTCAAAAATCCGTAGGTCTTAGCCTTCAGTATTATTGAAAATGGTCATTCATGGCTATTTTCGGCAAAATGGGGGTTGTGTGGCCATTGATCGTCGACCAGAGGCTCATACACCTCACCCCACATATGTTTCCTTGTCGTAGATCACATTCTTGGATTTCTGGTGGAAACCATTTCTTGGTCAAAAATCCGTAGGTGTTAGCCTTCGGTATTATTGAAAATGGTCATTCATGGCTATTTTCGACAAAAATGGGGGTTGTGTGGCCATTGATCATCGACCAGAGGCTCGTACACCTCACCCCATCTGGTGGAGACCATTTCTTGGTCTAAAATCCGTATGTGTTGGCCTTCGGTATTATTGAAAATGGTCGTTCATGGCTATTTTCGACAAAAATGGGGGTTGTGTGGCCATTGATCATCGACCAGACGCTCATACACCTCACCCCACATATGTTTCCTTGCCATAGATCACATTCTTGGATTTCTGGTGGAGACCATTTCTTGGTCAAAAATCCGAACGTGTTAGCCTTCGGTATTTTTGAAAATGGTCATTCATGGCTATTTTCGACAAAAATGGGGGTTGTGTGGCCATTGATCATCGACCAGAGGATCGTACACCTCACTCCACATATGTTTCCTTGCCATAGATCACATTCTTGGATTTCTGGTGGAGACCATTTCTTGGTCAAAAATCCGTAGGTCTTAGCCTCTAGTATTATTGAAAATGGTCGTTCATGGCTATTTTCGACAAAAATGGGGGTTGTGTGGCCATTGATCATCGACCAGAGGCTCATACACCTCACCCCACATATGTTTCCTTGCCATAGATCACATTCTTGGATTTCTGGTGGAGACCATTTCTTGGTCAAAAATCCGTAGGTGTTAGCCTTCAGTGTCATTGAAAATGGTCGTTTATGGCTATTTTCGACAAAAATGGGGGTTGTGTGGCCATTGATCATCGACCAGAGGCTCATACACCTCTGGTGGAGACCAATTCTTGGTCAAAAATCTGTAGGTGTTAGCCTTCGGTATTATTGAAAATGGTCGTTTATGGCTATTTTCATAAAAAATGGGGGTTGTGTGGCCATTTATCATCGACTAGAGGCTCGTACACCTCACCCCACATATGTTTCCTTGCCATAGATCACATTCTTGGATTTCTGGTGGAGACCATTTCTTGGTTAAAAACTCGTACGTGTTAGCCTTCGGTATTATTGAAAATGGTCGCTCATGGCTATTTTCATAAAAAATGGGGGTTGTGTGGCCATTGATCATCGACCAGACGCTCATACACCTCACCCCACATATGTTTCCTTGCCATAGATCACATTCTTGGATTTCTGGTGGAGACCATTTCTTGGTCAAAAATCCGTAGGTGTTAGCCTTCGGTATTATTGTAATTGGTCATTCATGGCTATTTTCGACAAAAATGGGGGTTGTGTGGCCATTGATCATCGACCAGAGGCTCATACACCTCACCCCACATATGTTTCCTTGCCATAGATCACATTCTTGGATTTCTGGTGGAGACCATTTCTTGGTCAAAAATCCGTAGGTCATAGCCTCTAGTATTATTAAAAATGGTCGCTCATGGCTATTTTCAAGGTCGCTCATGGCTATTTTCATAAAAAAATGGGGGTTGTGTGGCCATTGATCATCGACCATAGGCTCATACACCTCACCCCACATATGTTTCCTTGCCATAGATCACATTCTTGGATTTCTGGTGGAGACCATTTCTTGGTCAAAAATCCGTAGGTGTTAGCCTCTAGTATTATTGAAAATGGTCGTTCATGGCTATTTTCGGCAAAATGGGGGTTGTGTGGCCATTGATCATCGACCAGACACTCATACACCTCACCCCACATATGTTTCCTTGCCATAGATCACATTCTTGGATTTCTGGTGGAGACCATTTCTTGGTCAAAAATCCGTACGTGTTAGCCTTTGGTATTTTTGAAAATGGTCATTCATGGCTATTTTCGACAAAAATGGGGGTTGTGTGTCCATTGATCATCGACTAGAGGCTCATACACCTCACCCCACATATGTTTCTTTGCCATAGATCACATTCTTGGATTTCTGGTGGAGACCATTTCTTGGTCAAAAATCCGTAGGTCTTAGCCTCTAGTATTATTGAAAATGGTCGTTCATGGCTATTTTCGACAAAAATGGGGGTTGTGTGGCCAATGATCATCGACTAGAGGCTCATAAACCTCACCCCACATATGTTTCCTTGCCATAGATTACATTCTTGGATTTCTGGTGGAGACCATTTCTTGGTCAAAAATCCGTAGGTGTTAGCCTTCGGTATTATTGAAAATGGTCGTTCATGGCTATTTTCGACACCCACATATGTTTCCTTGCCATAGATCACATTCTTGGATTTCTGGTGGAGACCATTTCTTGGTCTAAAATCCGTAGGTGTTAGCCTCTAGTATTATTGAAAATGGTCGCTCATGGCTATTTTCAAGGTCGCTCATGGCTATTTTCATAAAAAATGGGGGTTGTGTGGCCATTTATCATCGACTAGAGGCTCATAAACCTCACCCCACATATGTTTCCTTGCCATAGATCACATTCTTGGATTTCTGGTGGAGACCATTTCTTGGTCAAAAACTCGTAGGTGTTAGCCTTCGATATTATTGAAAATGGTCGTTCATGGCTATTTTCGACAAAAATGGGGGTTGTGGAGACCATTTCTTGGTCAAAAAATCCGTAGGTGTTAGCCTTCGATATTATTGAAAATGGTCGTTCATGGCTATTTTCGACAAAAATGGGGGTTGTGTGGCCATTGATCATCGACCAGACGCTCATACACCTCACCCCACATATGTTTCCTTGCCATAGATCACATTCTTGGATTTCTGGTGGAGACCATTTCTTGGTCAAAAATCCGTAGGTGTTAGCCTTCGGTATTATTGTAAATGGTCATTCATGGCTATTTTCGACAAAAATGGGGGTTGTGTGGCCATTGATCATCGACAAGAGGCTCATACACCTCACCCCACATATGTTTCCTTGCCATAGATCACATTCTTGGATTTCTGGTGGAGACCATTTCTTGGTCAAAAATCCGTAGGTCTTAGCCTTCGGTATTATTGAAAATGGTCATTCATGGCTATTTTCGGCAAAATGGGGGTTGTGTGGCCATTGATCGTCGACCAGAGGCTCATACACCTCACCCCACATATGTTTCCTTGTCGTAGATCACATTCTTGGATTTCTGGTGGAGACCATTTCTTGGTCAAAAACTCGTACGTGTTAGCCTTCGGTATTATTGAAAATGGTCATTCATGGCTATTTTCGGCAAAATGGGGGTTGTGTGGCCATTGATCATCGACCAGAGGCTCGTACACCTCACCCCACATATGTTTCCTTGCCATAGATCACATTCTTGGATTTCTGGTGGAGACCATTTCTTGGTCAAAAATCCGTAGGTGTTAGCCTTCGGTATTATTGAAAATGGTCGTTCATGGCTATTTTCGACAAAAATGGGGGTTGTGTGGCCATTGATCATCGACCAGACGCTCATACACCTCACCCCACATATGTTTCCTTGCCATAGATCACATTCTTGGATTTCTGGTGGAGACCATTTCTTGGTCAAAATTCCGTACGTGTTAGCCTTTGGTATTTTTGAAAATGGTCGTTCATGGCTATTTTCGACAAAAATGGGGGTTGTGTGGCCATTGATCATCGACCAGAGGCTCATACACCTCACCCCACATATGTTTCCTTGCCATAGATCACATTCTTGGATTTCTGGTGGAGACCATTTCTTGGGCAAAAATCCGTACGTGTTAGCCTTCGGTATTATTGAAAATGGTCATTCATGGCTATTTTCGACAAAAATGGGGGTTGTGTGGCCATTGATCATCGACCAGAGGCTCATACACCTCACCCCACATATGTTTCCTTGCCATAGATTACATTCTTGGATTTCTGGTGGAAACCATTTCTTGGTTAAAAACTCGTATGTGTTAGCCTTCGGTATTATTGAAAATGGTCATTCATGGCTATTTTCGACAAAAATGGGGGTGGTCGATGATCAATGGCTAACACATAATACCGAAGGCTAACACGTACGGATTTTAGACCAAGAAATGGTCTCCACCAGAAATCCAAGAATGTGATCTATGGCAAGGAAACATATGTGGAGTGAGGTGTACGATCCTCTGGTCGATGATCAATGGCCACAACCCCCATTTTTGTCGAAAATAGCCATGAATGACCATTTTCAAAAATTCGGAAGGCTAACACCTACAGATTTTTGACCAAGAAATGGTCTCCACCAGAAATCCAAGAATGTGATCTATGGCAAGGAAACATATGTGGGGTGAGGTGTATGAGCGTCTGGTCGATGATCAATGGCCACACAACCCCCATTTTGCCGAAAATAGCCATGAACGACCATTTTCAATAATACTAGAGGTAACACCTACAGATTTTTGACCAAGAAATGGTCTCCACCAGAAATCCAAGAATGTGATCTATGGCAAGGAAACATATGTGGGGTAAGGTGTATGAGCCTATGGTCGATGATCAATGGCCACACAACCCCCATTTTTTATGAAAATAGCCATGAGCGACCTTGAAAATAGCCATGAGCGACCATTTTCAATAATACTAGAGGCTAAGACCTACGGATTTTTGACCAAGAAATGGTCTCCACCAGAAATCCAAGAATGTGATCTATGGCAAGGAAACATATGTGGGGTGAGGTGTATGAGCCTCTGGTCGATGATCAATGGCCACACAACCCCCATTTTTGTCGAAAATAGCCATGAATGACCATTTACAATAATACCGAAGGCTAACACCTACGGATTTTTGACCAAGAAATGGTCTCCACTAGAAATCCAAGAATCTGATCTATGGCAAGGAAACATATGTGGGGTGAGGTGTATGAGCGTCTGGTCGATGATCAATGGCCACACAACCCCCATTTTTTATGAAAATAGCCATGAGCGACCATTTTCAATAATACCGAAGGCTAACACGTACGAGTTTTTAACCAAGAAATGGTCTCCACCAGAAATCCAAGAATGTGATCTATGGCAAGGAAACATATGTGGGGTGAGGTCTACGAGCCTCTAGTCGATGATAAATGGCCACACAACCCCCATTTTTTATGAAAATAGCCATGAACGACCATTTTCAATAATACCGAAGGCTAACACCTACAGATTTTTGACCAAGAATTGGTCTCCACTAGAGGTGTATGAGCCTCTGGTCGATGATCAATGGCCACACAACCCCCATTTTTTATGAAAATAGCCATGAGCGACCATTTTCAATAATACTAGAGGCTAAGACCTACGGATTTTTGACCAAGAAATGGTCTCCACCAGAAATCCAAGAATGTGATCTATGGCAAGGAAACATATGTGGGGTGAGGTGTATGAGCCTCTGGTCGACGATCAATGGCCACACAACCCCCATTTTTGTCGAAAATAGCCATGAACGACCATTTTCAATAATATCGAAGGCTAACACCTACGGATTTTTGACCAAGAAATGGTCTCCACCAGAAATCCAAGAATGTGATCTATGGCAAGGAAACAAATGTGGGGTGAGGTGTATGAGCCTCTGGTCGATGATAAATGGCCACACAACCCCCATTTTGCCGAAAATAGCCATGAATGACCATTTTCAATAATACCGAAGGCTAACACCTACGAGTTTTTAACCAAGAAATGGTCTCCACCAAAAATCCAAGAATGTGATCTATGGCAAGGAAACATATGTGGGGTGAGGTGTATGAGCCTCTGGTCGATGATCAATGGCCACACAACCCCCATTTTTGTCGAAAATAGCCATGAACGACCATTTTCAATAATACCGAAGGCTAACACCTACGGATTTTTGACCAAGAAATGGTCTCCACCAGAAATCCAAGAATGTGATCTATGGCAAGGAAACATATGTGGGGTGAGGTGTATGAGCCTCTGGTCGATGATCAATGGCCACACAACCCCCATTTTTGTCGAAAATAGCCATGAACGACCATTTTCAATAATACTAGAGGCTAAGACCTACGGATTTTTGCCCAAGAAATGGTCTCCACCAGAAATCCAAGAATGTGATCTATGGCAAGGAAACATATGTGGGGTGAGGTATACGAGCATCTGGTCGATGATCAATGGCCACACAACCCCCATTTTTGTCGAAAATAGCCATGAACGACCATTTTCAATAATACCGAAGGCTAACACCTACAGATTTTTGACCAAGAATTGGTCTCCACCAGAGGTGTATGAGCCTCTGGTCGACGATCAATGGCCACACAACCCCCATTTTGCCGAAAATAGCCATGAACGACCATTTTCAATAATATCGAAGGCTAACACCTACGGATTTTTGACCAAGAAATGGTCTCCACCATAAATCCAAGAATGTGATCTATGGCAAGGAAACATATGTGGGGTGAGATTTATGAGCCTCTAGTCGATGATAAATGGCCACACAACCCCCATTTTTTTATGAAAATAGCCATGAGTGACCATTTTCAATAATATTAGAGGCTAAGACCTACGGATTTTTGACCAAGAAATGGTCTCCACCAGAAATCCAAGAATGTGATCTATGGCAAGGAAACATATGTGGGGTGAGGTGTATGAGCCTCTGGTCGATGATCAATGGCCACACAACCCCCATTCATGTCGAAAATAGCCATAAACGACCATTTTCAATAATACCGAAGGCTAACACCTACGGATTTTTGACCAAGAAATGGTCTCCACCAGAAATCCAAGAATGTGATCTATGGCAAGGAAACATATGTGGGGTGAGGTTTATGAGCCTCTAGTCGATGATAAATGGCCACACAACCCCCATTTTTTATGAAAATAGCCATGAGCGACCTTGAAAATAGCCATGAGCGACCATTTTCAATAATACTAGAGGCTAACACCTAAGGATTTTTGACCAAGAAATGGTCTCCACCAGAAATCCAAGAATGTGATCTATGGCAAGGAAACATATGTGGGGTGAGCTGTACGAGCCTCTGGTCGATGATCAATGGCCACACAACCCCCATTTTTGTCGAAAATAGCCATGAACGACCATTTTCAATAATACCGAAGGCTAACACGTACGAGTTTTTGACCAAGAAATGGTCTCCACCAGAAATCCAAGAATGTGATCTATGGCAAGGAAACATATGTGGGGTGAGGTTTATGAGCCTCTAGTCGATGATAAATGGCCACACAACCCCCATTTTTTTATGAAAATAGCCATGAGCGACCTTGAAAATAGCCATGAGCGACCATTTTCAATAATACTAGAGGCTAACACCTACGGATTTTAGACCAAGAAATGGTCTCCACCAGAAATCCAAGAATGTGATCTATGGCAAGGAAACATATGTGGGTGTCGAAAATAGCCATGAACGACCATTTTCAATAATACCGAAGGCTAACACCTACGGATTTTTGACCAAGAAATGGTCTCCACTAGAAATCCAAGAATGTAATCTATGGCAAGGAAACATATGTGGGGTGAGGTTTATGAGCCTCTAGTCGATGATAAATGGCCACACAACCCCCATTTTTTATGAAAATAGCCATGAGCGACCATTTTCAATAATACTAGAGGCTAAGACCTACGGATTTTTGACCAAGAAATGGTCTCCACCAGAAATCCAAGAATGTGATCTATGGCAAGGAAACATATGTGGGGTGAGGTGTATGAGCCTCTGGTCGACGATCAATGGCCACACAACCCCCATTTTTGTCGAAAATAGCCATGAACGACCATTTTCAATAATATCGAAGGCTAACACCTACGGATTTTTGACCAAGAAATGGTCTCCACCAGAAATCCAAGAATGTGATCTACGACAAGGAAACATATGTGGGGTGAGGTGTATGAGCCTCTGGTCGACGATCAATGGCCACACAACCCCCATTTTGCCGAAAATAGCCATGAACGACCATTTTCAATAATACCGAAGGCTAACACGTACGAGTTTTTAACCAAGAAATGGTCTCCACCAGAAATCCAAGAATGTAATCTATGGCAAGGAAACATATGTGGGGTGAGGTGTATGAGCCTCTGGTCGACGATCAATGGCCACACAGCCCCCATTTTTGTCAAAAATAGCCATGAACGACCATTTTCAATAATATCGAAGGCTAACACCTACGGATTTTTGACCAAGAAATGGTCTCCACCAGAAATCCAAGAATGTGATCTACGACAAGGAAACATATGTGGGGTGAGGTGTATGAGCGTCTGGTCGATGATCAATGGCCACACAACCCCCATTTTTGTCGAAAATAGCCATGAACGACCATTTTCAATAATACCGAAGGCTAACACCTACGGATTTTTGACCAAGAAATGGTCTCCACCAGAAATCCAAGAATGTAATCTATGGCAAGGAAACATATGTGGGGTGAGGTGTATGAGCCTCTGGTCGACGATCAATGGCCACACAACCCCCATTTTTGTCGAAAATAGCCATGAACGACCATTTTCAATAATATCGAAGGCTAACACCTACGGATTTTTGACCAAGAAATGGTCTCCACCAGAAATCCAAGAATGTGATCTACGACAAGGAAACATATGTGGGGTGAGGTGTATGAGCCTCTGGTCGACGATCAATGGCCACACAACCCCCATTTTGCCGAAAATAGCCATGAACGACCATTTTCAATAATACCGAAGGCTAACACGTACGAGTTTTTAACCAAGAAATGGTCTCCACCAGAAATCCAAGAATGTAATCTATGGCAAGGAAACATATGTGGGGTGAGGTGTATGAGCCTCTGGTCGACGATCAATGGCCACACAGCCCCCATTTTTGTCAAAAATAGCCATGAACGACCATTTTCAATAATATCGAAGGCTAACACCTACGGATTTTTGACCAAGAAATGGTCTCCACCAGAAATCCAAGAATGTGATCTACGACAAGGAAACATATGTGGGGTGAGGTGTATGAGCGTCTGGTCGATGATCAATGGCCACACAACCCCCATTTTTGTCGAAAATAGCCATGAACGACCATTTTCAATAATACCGAAGGCTAACACCTACGGATTTTTGACCAAGAAATGGTCTCCACCAGAAATCCAAGAATGTAATCTATGGCAAGGAAACATATGTGGGGTGAGGTGTATGAGCCTCTGGTCGACGATCAATGGCCACACAACCCCCATTTTGCCGAAAATTGCCATGAGCGACCATTTTCAATAATATTAGAGGCTAAGACCTACGGATTTTTGACCAAGAAATGGTCTCCACCAGAAATCCAAGAATGTGATCTATGGCAAGGAAACATATGTAGGGTGAGGTGTATGAGCCTCTGGTCGACGATCAATGGCCACACAACCCCCATTTTTTATGAAAATAGCCATAAGCGACCTTGAAAATAGCCATGAGCGACCATTTTCAATAATACTAGAGGCTAAAACCTACGAATTTTTGACCAAGAAATGTTCTCCACCAGAAATCCAAGAATGTGATCTATGGCAAGGAAACATATGTGGGGTGAGGTGTATGAGCCTCTGATCGATGATCAATGGCCACACAACCCCCATTTTTGTCGAAAATAGCCATGAACGACCATTTTCAATAATACCGAAGGCTAACACCTACGGATTTTTGACCAAGAAATGGTCTCCACCAGAAATCCAAGAATGTGATCTATGGCAAGGAAACATATGTGGGGTGAGGTGTATGAGCCTCTGGTCGATGATCAATGGCCACACATCCCCCATTTTTGTCGAAAATAGCCATGAACGACCATTTTCAATAATATCGAAGGCTAACACCTACGGAATTTTGACCAAGAAATGGTCTCCACAAGAAATCCAAGAATGTGATCTATGGCAAGGAAACATATGTGGGGTGAGGTGTATGAGCCTCTGGTCGACGATCAATGGCCACACAACCCCCATTTTTTATGAAAATAGCCATGAGCGACCATTTTCAATAATACTAGAGGCTAACACCTACGGATTTTAGACCAAGAAATGGTCTCCACCAGAAATCCAAGAATGTGATCTATGGCAAGGAAACATATGTGGGGTGAGGTGTATGAGCGTCTGGTCGATGATCAATGGCCACACAACCCCCATTTTTGTCGAAAATAGCCATGAACGACCATTTTCAATAATACTAGAGGCTAAGACTTACGGATTTTTGACCAAGAAATGGTCTCCACCAGAAATCCAAGAATGTGATCTATGGCAAGGAAACATATGTGGAGTGAGGTGTACGATCCTCTGGTCGATGATCAATGGCCACACAACCCCCATTTTTGTCGAAAATAGCCATCAATGACCATGTTCAAAAATACCGAAGGCTAACACGTTCGGATTTTTGACCAAGAAATGGTCTCCACCAGAAATCCAAGAATGTGATCTATGGCAAGGAAACATATGTGGGGTGAGGTGTATGAGCGTCTGGTCGATGATCAATGGCCACACAACCCCCATTTTTGTCGAAAATAGCCATGAACGACCATTTTCAATAATACCGAAGGCTAACACTTACGGATTTTTGACCAAGAAATGGTCTCCACCAGAAATCCAAGAATGTGATCTATGGCAAGGAAACATATGTGGGGTGAGGTGTATGAGCCTTTGGTCGAAGATCAATGGCCACACAACCCCCATTTCTTGGTCAAAGATCCGTAGGTGTTAGCCTTCGGTATTATTGAAAATGGTCGTTCATGGCTATTTTCGACAAAAATGGGGGTTGTGTGGCCATTGATCATCGACCAGAGGCTCATATACCTCACCCCACATATGTTTCCTTGCCATAGATCACATTCTTGGATTTCTGGTGGAGACCATTTCTTGGTCAAAAATTCATAGGTGTTAGCCTTCGATATTATTGAAAATGGTCGTTCATGGCTATTTTCGACAAAAATGGGGGTTGTGTGGCCATTGATCATCGACCAGAGGCTCATACACCTCACCCACATAAGTTTCCTTGCCATAGATCACATTCTTGGATTTCTGGTGGAGACCATTTCTTGGTCAAAAATCCATAGGTGTTAGCCTTGGGTATTATTGAAAATGGTCGTTCATGGCTATTTTCGACAAAAATGGGGGTTGTGTGGCCATTGATCATTGACCAGACGCTCATACACCTCACCCCACATATGTTTCCTTGCCATAGATCACATTCTTGGATTTCTGGTGGAGACCATTTCTTGGTCAAAAATCTGTAGGTGTTAGCCTTCGGTATTATTGAAAATGGTCGTTCATGGCTATTTTCGACAAAAATGGGGGTTGTGTGGCCATTGATCATAGACCAGACACTCATACACCTCACCCCACATATGTTTCCTTGTCGTAGATCACATTCTCGGATTTCTGGTGGAGACCATTTCTTGGTCAAAAATCTGTAGGTGTTAGCCTTCGATATTATTGAAAATGGTCGTTCATGGCTATTTTTGACAAAAATGGGGGTTGTGTGGCCATTGATCGTCGACCAGAGGCTCATACACCTCACCCCACATATGTTTCCTTGCCATAGATCACATTCTTGGATTTCTGCTGGAGACCATTTCTTGGTCAAAAATCCGTAGGTGTTAGCCTTCGGTATTATTGAAAATGGTCGTTCATGGCTATTTTCGACAAAAATGGGGGTTGTGTGGCCATTGATCATCGACTAGAGGCTCATACACCTTCATTCATGGCTATTTTCGACAAAAATGGGGGTTGTGTGGCCATTGATCATCGACCAGAGGCTCATACACCTCACCCCACATATGTTTCCTTGCCATAGATCACATTCTTGGATTTCTGGTGGAGACCATTTCTTGGTCAAAAATCCATAGGTGTTAGCCTTCGGTATTATTGTAAATGGTCATTCATGGCTATTTTCATAAAAAATGGGGGTTGTGTGGCCATTTATCATCGACCAGAGGCTCATACACCTCACTACACATATGTTTCCTTGCCATAGATCACATTCTTGGATTTTTGGTGGAGACCATTTCTTGGGCAAAAATCCGTAGGTGTTAGCCTTCAGTGTCATTGAAAAATGGTCGTTCATGCCTATTTTCGACAAAAATGGGGGTTGTGTGGCCATTGATCATCGACCAGAGGCTCATACACCTGACCCCACATATGTTTCCTTGCCATAGATCACATTCTTGGATTTCTGGTGGAGACCATTTCTTGGTCAAAAATCCGTACGTGTTAGCCTCTAGTATTATTGAAAATGGTCGCTCATGGCTATTTTCAAGGTCGCTCATGGCTATTTTCATAAAAAATGGGGGTTGTGTGGCCATTTATCATCGACCAGAGGCTCATACACCTCACCCCACATATGTTTCCTTGCCATAGATCACATTCTTGGATTTCTGGTGGAGACCATTTCTTGGTCAAAAATCCGTAGGTGTTAGCCTTCAGTGTCATTGAAAATGGTCAATCATGGCTATTTTCGACAAAAATTAGGGTTGTGTGGACATTGATCGTCGACCAGAGGCTCATACACCTCACCCCACATATGTTTCCTTGCCATAGATCACATTCTTGGATTCTGGTGGAGACCATTTCTTGGTCAAAAATCCGTAGGTGTTAGCCTTCGGTATTATTGAAAATGGTCGTTCATGGCTATTTTCGACAAAAATGGGGGTTGTGTGGCTATTTTCGGCAAAATGGGGGTTGTGTGGCCATTGATCGTCGACCAGAGGCTCATACACCTCACCCCACATATGTTTCCTTGTCGTAGATCACATTCTTGGATTTCTGGTGGAGACCATTTCTTGGTCAAAAATCCGTAGGTGTTAGCCTTCGATATTATTGAAAATGGTCGTTCATGGCTATTTTCGACAAAAATGGGGGTTGTGTGGCCATTGATCATCGACCGGAGGCTCATACACCTCACCCCACATATGTTTCCTTGCCATAGATCACATTCTTGGATTTCTGGTGGAGACCATTTCTTGGTCAAAAATCCGTAGGTGTTAGCCTTCGGTATTATTGAAAATGGTCGTTCATGGCTATTTTCGACAAAAATGGGGGTTGTGTGGCCATTGATCATTGACCAGACGCTCATACACCTCACCCCACATATGTTTCCTTGCCATAGATCACATTCTTGGATTTCTGGTGGAGACCATTTCTTGGTCTAAAATCCGTAGGTGTTAGCCTCTAGTATTATTGAAAATGGTCGCTCATGGCTATTTTCAAGGTCGCTCATGGCTATTTTCATAAAAAATGGGGGTTGTGTGGCTATTTATCATCGACTAGAGGCTCATAAACCTCACCCCACATATGTTTCCTTTCCATAGATCACATTCTTGGATTTCTGGTGGAGACCATTTCTTGGTCAAAAATCCGTAGGTGTTAGCCTTCGATATTATTGAAAATGGTCGTTCATGGCTATTTTCGACAAAAATGGGGGTTGTGTGGCCATTGATCATCGACCAGATGCTCATACACCTCACCCCACATATGTTTCCTTGCCATAGATCACATTCTTGGATTTCTGGTGGAGACCATTTCTTGGTCAAAAATCCATAGGTGTTAGCCTTCGGTATTATTGAAAATGGTCGTTCATGGCTATTTTCGACAAAAATGGGGGTTGTGTGGCCATTGATCATCGACCAGACGCTCATACACCTCACCCCACATATGTTTCCTTGCCATAGATCACATTCTTGGATTTCTGGTGGAGACCATTTCTTGGTCAAAAATCTGTAGGTGTTAGCCTTCGGCATTATTGAAAATGGTCATTCATGGCTATTTTCGACAAAAATGGGGGTTGTGTGGCCATTGATCATAGACCAGACACTCATACACCTCACCCCACATATGTTTCCTTGTCGTAGATCACATTCTCGGATTTCTGGTGGAGACCATTTCTTGGTCAAAAATCTGTAGGTGTTAGCCTTCGATATTATTGAAAATGGTCGTTCATGGCTATTTTCGACAAAAATGGGGGTTGTGTGGCCATTGATCGTCGACCAGAGGCTCATACACCTCACCCCACATATGTTTCCTTGCCATAGATCACATTCTTGGATTTCTGGTGGAGACCATTTCTTGGTCAAAAATCCGTAGGTGTTAGCCTTCGGTATTATTGTAAATGGTCATTCATGGCTATTTTCATAAAAAATGGGGGTTGTGTGGCTATTTATCATCGACCAGAGGCTCATACACCTCACTACACATATGTTTCCTTGCCATAGATCACATTCTTGGATTTTTGGTGGAGACCATTTCTTGGGCAAAAATCCGTAGGTGTTAGCCTTCAGTGTCATTGAAAAATGGTCGTTCATGCCTATTTTCGACAAAAATGGGGGTTGTGTGGCCATTGATCATCGACCAGAGGCTCATACACCTGACCCCACATATGTTTCCTTGCCATAGATCACATTCTTGGATTTCTGGTGGAGACCATTTCTTGGTCAAAAATCCGTACGTGTTAGCCTCTAGTATTATTGAAAATGGTCGCTCATGGCTATTTTCAAGGTCGCTCATGGCTATTTTCATAAAAAATGGGGGTTGTGTGGCCATTTATCATCGACCAGAGGCTCATACACCTCACCCCACATATGTTTCCTTGCCATAGATCACATTCTTGGATTTCTGGTGGAGACCATTTCTTGGTCAAAAATCCGTAGGTGTTAGCCTTCAGTGTCATTGAAAATGGTCAATCATGGCTATTTTCGACAAAAATTAGGGTTTTGTGGACATTGATCGTCGACCAGAGGCTCATACACCTCACCCCACATATGTTTCCTTGCCATAGATCACATTCTTGGATTCTGGTGGAGACCATTTCTTGGTCAAAAATCCGTAGGTGTTAGCCTTCGGTATTATTGAAAATGGTCGTTCATGGCTATTTTCGACAAAAATGGGGGTTGTGTGGCTATTTTCGGCAAAATGGGGGTTGTGTGGCAATTGATCGTCGACCAGAGGCTCATACACCTCACCCCACATATGTTTCCTTGTCGTAGATCACATTCTTGGATTTCTGGTGGAGACCATTTCTTGGTCAAAAATCCGTAGGTGTTAGCCTTCGATATTATTGAAAATGGTCGTTCATGGCTATTTTCGACAAAAATGGGGGTTGTGTGGCCATTGATCATCGACCAGAGGCTCATACACCTCACCCCACATATGTTTCCTTGCCATAGATCACATTCTTGGATTTCTGGTGGAGACCATTTCTTGGTCAAAAATCCGTAGGTGTTAGCCTTCGGTATTATTGAAAATGGTCGTTCATGGCTATTTTCGACAAAAATGGGGGTTGTGTGGCCATTGATCATTGACCAGACGCTCATACACCTCACCCCACATATGTTTCCTTGCCATAGATCACATTCTTGGATTTCTGGTGGAGACCATTTCTTGGTCTAAAATCCGTAGGTGTTAGCCTCTAGTATTATTGAAAATGGTCGCTCATGGCTATTTTCAAGGTCGCTCATGGCTATTTTCATAAAAAATGGGGGTTGTGTGGCTATTTATCATCGACTAGAGGCTCATAAACCTCACCCCACATATGTTTCCTTTCCATAGATCACATTCTTGGATTTCTGGTGGAGACCATTTCTTGGTCAAAAATCCGTAGGTGTTAGCCTTCGATATTATTGAAAATGGTCGTTCATGGCTATTTTCGACAAAAATGGGGGTTGTGTGGCCATTGATCATCGACCAGATGCTCATACACCTCACCCCACATATGTTTCCTTGCCATAGATCACATTCTTGGATTTCTGGTGGAGACCATTTCTTGGTCAAAAATCCGAACGTGTTAGCCTTCGGTATTTTTGAAAATGGTCATTCATGGCTATTTTCGACAAAAATGGGGGTTGTGTGGCCATTGATCATCGACCAGAGGATCGTACACCTCACTCCACATATGTTTCCTTGCTATAGATCACATTCTTGGATTTCTGGTGGAGACCATTTCTTGGTCAAAAATCCGTAGGTGTTAGCCTTCGGTATTATTGAAAATGGTCGTTCATGGCTATTTTCGACAAAAATGGGGGTTGTGTGGCCATTGATCATCAACCAGACGCTCATACACCTCACCCCACATATGTTTCCTTGCCATAGATCACATTCTTGGATTTCTGGTGGAGACCATTTCTTGGTTAAAAACTCGTACGTGTTAGCCTTCGGTATTATTGAAAATGGTCATTCATGGCTATTTTCGGCAAAATGGGGGTTGTGTGGCCATTGATCATTGACCAGAGGCTCGTACACCTCACCCCACATATGTTTCCTTGCCATAGATCACATTCTTGGATTTCTGGTGGAGACCATTTCTTGGTCAAAAATCCGTAGGTGTTAGCCTTCGGTATTATTGAAAATTGTCGTTCATGGCTATTTTCGACAAAAATGGGGGTTGTGTGGCCATTGATCATCGACCAGACGCTCATACACCTCACCCCACATATGTTTCCTTGCCATAGATCACATTCTTGGATTTCTGGTGGAGACCATTTCTTGGTTAAAAACTCGTACGTGTTAGCCTTCGGTATTATTGAAAATGGTCATTCATGGCTATTTTCGGCAAAATGGGGGTTGTGTGGCCATTGATCATCGACCAGAGGCTCGTACACCTCACCCCACATATGTTTCCTTGCCATAGATCACATTCTTGGATTTCTGGTGGAGACCATTTCTTGGTCAAAAATCCGTAGGTGTTAGCCTTCGGTATTATTGAAAATGGTCGTTCATGGCTATTTTCGACAAAAATGGGGGTTGTGTGGCCATTGATCATCGTCCAGAGGCTCGTACACCTCACCCCACATATGTTTCCTTGCCATAGATCACATTCTTGGATTTCTGGTGGAGACCATTTTTGGTCAAAAATCCGTAGGTGTTAGCATTTGGTATTATTGAAAATGTCGTTCATGGCTATTTTCAAGGTCGCTCATGGCTATTTTCATAAAAAATGGGGGTTGTGTGGCCATTGATCATCGACGAGACGCTCATACACCTCACCCCACATATGTTTCCTTGCCATAGATTACATTCTTGGATTTCTGGTGGAAACCATTTCTTGGTTAAAAACTCGTACGTGTTAGCCTTTGGTATTATTGAAAATGGTCATTCATGGCTATTTTCGGCAAAATGGGGGTTGTGTGGCCATTGATCGTCGACCAGAGGCTCATACACCTCACCCCACATATGTTTCCTTGTCGTAGATCACATTCTTGGATTTCTGGTGGAGACCATTTCTTGGTCAAAAATCTGTAGGTGTTAGCCTTCGATATTATTGAAAATGGTCGTTCATGGCTATTTTCGACAAAAATGGGGGTTGTGTGGCCATTGATCATCGACCAGAGGCTCATACACCTCACCCCACATATGTTTCCTTGCCATAGATCACATTCTTGGATTTCTGGTGGAGACCATTGAAAGTCGCCTAGAGGGGGGGTGAATAGGGCAAAACTGAAATTTACAAATATAAACACAACTACAAGCCGGGTTAGCGTTAGTAATAAAGAAACGAGTCCGCGAGAGAGGGTGGAAAACAAATCGCAAGCAAATGAAGAGTGTGACACGCGGATTTGTTTTACCGAGGTTCGGTTCTTGCAAACCTACTCCCCGTTGAGGAGGCCACAAAGGCCGGGTCTCTTTCAACCCTTCCCTCTCTCAAACGATCCCACGGATCGAGTGAGCTTTCTCTTCTCAATCACTTGGAACACAAAGTTCCCACAAGGGCCACCACACAATTGGTGCCTCTTGCCTCGATTACAAGTGAGTGCTTGATCGTAATGAAAGAATCAAGAAAGCACGATTGCAAAAAGGCCAAGCGACAAGAGCGACGAATAA
Organism: Zea mays; assembly: GCF_902167145.1. Classification (NCBI taxonomy): domain Eukaryota; kingdom Viridiplantae; phylum Streptophyta; class Magnoliopsida; order Poales; family Poaceae; genus Zea; species Zea mays. Next base: position 22,046 of record NW_023366937.1, read on the forward strand.
CACATGGATCACTTTCTCTCTCAAGTCACTAATCACTAATGATCTCTTTTCACAATTGTGAAACTTGGAGAGATGGAGGCTTTGAATGTGTCTTGGAATGGAATGCTAGCTCTTGTATTGAATGTTGAAGGTTGGAATGCTTGGATGAAGTGAATGGAGGTGGTTGGGGTTGTATTTATAGCCACCAACCACTTCCTAGCCGTTGCTCCATTCTGCTGAGCGCGGACGGTCCGCGTGCCAGGTCCGGACGGTCCGCCCCAGTAGATCAACGGATGAAAATGCAACGGTCAGCAGTAACGGCTATATCAACGGCTATATTGCATTTAATGCGTTGTCAGATGTCAGACAGACCCAGTCGCGGACGGTCCGCGATCCTGGCCCGGACGGTCCGCGAACCCGCTATAATTCATTTCTCCGAACCCGTCACCTTCGGGTTTTTCGGTTTCTCACCTACCGGACGGTCCGCGCCAGAGGCCGGACGGTCCGCGCAAGGGCTCGGACGGTCTTTGCTTTTCCTCCGGACAGTCCATAGTGTAGACTTCGATTTTTGCATTGGTTCTGGCCGAGTGACATCCTTGTGTCGCGGACGGTCCGCCGCAAGGGCCCGGACAGTCCGCGCTTGGCCTGTTTTTCCAAAAAGCTTCTCCTGTCCGGAATAATCTACGGTATTTCGGACAGTCGATTTAGTATGGTTATAGATGAACCTTTGGCACCTGTAGAACATATAATCTAGAGCAAAACTAGTCAGTCCAATTGTTTGTGTTGGGCAATTCAACCACCAAAATTATATAGGAACTAGGTGTAAGCCTAATTCCCTTTCAATCTCCCCCTTTTTGGTGATTGATGCCAACACAAACCAAAGCAAATGTAGAAGTGCATAATTGAACTAGTTTGCATAATGTAAGTGCAAAGGTTGCTTGGAATTGAGCCAATATAAATGCTTACAAGATATGCATGGATTGTTTCTTCATTTTTAACATTTTGGACCACACTTGCACCACATGTTTTGTTTTTGCAAAATCTTTTGTAAATCTTTTCAAATTTCTTTTGCAAATAGTCAAAGGCAAATGAATAAGATTTTGAGAAGCATTTTCAAGATTTGAAATTTTCTCCCCCTGTTTCAAATGCTTTTCCTTTGACTAAACAAAACTCCCCCTAAATGAGATTCTCCTCTTAGTGTTCAAGAGGGTTTTGATGTATCATTTTGAAATACTACTTTCTCCCCCTTTTGAACACAATAGGATACCAATTGAAAATATTCAACACTTAAGTTAAGTTTTTGAAATTGGTGGTGGTGCGGTCCTTTTGCTTTGGGCTCTTACTTTCTCCCCCTTTGGCATGAATCGCCAAAAACGGAATCATTAGAGCCCTCGAAGTGCTTTCTTCCCCTTTGGTCATAAATAAATGAGTTAAGATTATACCAAAGACGAAGTCCTTTTGCTTGGTGCTCAAGTTTTCTCCCCCTTGAACGGAGAGTTGCTTGGAGCGACGGTGAAGGATGAGTTACGTAGTGGAAGCCTTTGTCTTCGCCGAAGACTCCAATTCCCTTTCAATACACCTATGACTTGGTTTGAAATAGACTTGAAAACACATTAGTCATAGCATATGAAAGAGACATGATCAAAGGTATATAAAATGAGCTATATGTGCAAGCTAGCAAAAGAAATTGCGCGAATCAAGAATATTGAGCTCATGCCTAAGTTTGTTAAAAGATTGTTCATCAAGAGGCTTGGTAAAGATATCGGCTAATTGATCTTTAGTATTAATGTAAGAAATCTCGATATCTCCCTTTTGTTGGTGATCCCTCAAAAAGTGATACCGAATGGCTATGTGTTTAGTGCGGCTATGCTCGACGGGATTGTCGGCCATTTTGATTGCACTCTCATTATCACATAGCAAAGGAACTTTGGTTAATTTGTAACCGTAGTCCCGCAGGGTTTGCCTCATCCAAAGCAATTGCGCGCAACAATGGCCTGCGGCAATATACTCGGCTTCGGCGGTGGAAAGAGCGACCGAATTTTGCTTCTTTGAAGCCCAAGACACCAAGGATCTTCCCAAGAACTGGCAAGTCCCCGATGTGCTCTTCCTATTGATTTTACACCCCGCCCAATCGGCATCCGAATAACCAATCAAATCAAACTTAGGAGTATAAGCCAAATATCTCAAGATTCGTTTTACGGCCGTAAGGTGAGCTTCCTTAGGGTCGGCTTGGAATCTTGCACACATGCATACGGAAAGCATAATATCCGGTCGAGATGCACATAAATAGAGTAAAGAACCTATCATCGACCGGTATACCTTTTGATCCACGGACTTACCTCCCGTGTCGAGGTCGAGATGCCCATTAGTTCCCATGGGTGTCTTGATGGGTTTGGCATCCTTCATCCCAAACTTGGTTAGAATGTCTTGAGTGTACTTCGTTTGGCTGATGAAGGTGCCCTCTTGGAGTTGTTTGACTTGGAATCCTAGAAAATACTTCAACTCCCCCATCATAGACATCTCGAACTTCTGTGTCATGATCCTACTAAACTCTTCACATGTAGACTCATTAGTAGACCCAAATATAATATCATCAACATAAATTTGGCATACAAACAAGTCATTTTCAAGAGTTTTAGTAAAGAGTGTGGGATCGGCCTTTCCGACTTTGAAGCCATTTGCAATAAGGAAATCTCTAAGGCATTCATACCATGCTCTTGGGGCTTACTTGAGCCCATAAAGCGCCTTAGAGAGCTTATAGACATGGTTAGGATACTCACTGTCTTCAAAGCCGGGAGGTTGCTCAACATAGACCTCTTCCTTGATTGGTCCATTGAGGAAGGCACTTTTCACGTCCATTTGATAAAGCTTAAAGCCATGGTAAGTAGCATAGGCCAATAATATTCGAATTGACTCAAGCCTAGCTACGGGTGCATAGGTTTCACCGAAATCCAAACCTTCGACTTGGGAGTATCCCTTGGCCACAAGTCGAGCTTTGTTCCTTGTCACCACACCTTGCTCATCTTGCTTGTTGCGGAAGACCCATTTGGTTCCTACAACATTTTGGTTAGGACGTGGAACTAAATGCCATACCTCATTCCTAGTGAAGTTGTTGAGTTCCTCTTGCATTGCCACCACCCAATCCGAATCTTGAAGTGCTTCCTCTACCCTGTGTGGCTCAATAGAGGAAACAAACGAGTAATGTTCGCAAAAGTGTGCAACACGAGATCTAGTGGTTACCCCCTTATGAATGTCGCCGAGGATGGTGTCGACGGGGTGATCTCGTTGGATTGCTTGGTGGACTCTTGGGTGTGGCGGCCTTTGCTCTTCATCCTCCTTGTCTTCCTCATTTGCATCTCCCCCTTGATCATTGCCATCATCTTGAGGTGGCTCATTTGCTTGATCTTCTACTTCATCAACTTGAGCTTCATCCTCATTTTGAGTTGGTGGAGATGCTTGCGTGGAGGAGGATGGTTGATCTTGTGTGTTTGGAGGCTCTTTGGATTCCTTAGGACACACATCCCCGATGGACATGTTCCTTAACGCGATGCACGGAGCCTCGTCATCACCTATCTCATCAAGATCAACATGCTCTACTTGAGAGCCGTTAGTTTCATCAAACACAACGTCACATGAGACTTCAACTAGTCCGGTGGACTTGTTAAAGACCTTATATGCCCTTGTGTTTGAGTCATAACCAAGTAAAAAGCCTTCTACAGTCTTAGGAGCAAATTTAGATTTTCTACCTCTTTTAACTAGAATAAAGCATTTGCTACCAAAGACTCTAAAATATGAAATGTTGGGCTTTTTACCGGTTAGGAGTTCATACGATGTCTTCTTGAGGATTCGGTGAAGATATAACCGGTTGATGGCGTAGCAAGCGGTGTTGACCGCCTCGGCCCAAAACCGATCCGAAGTCTTGTACTCATCAAGCATGGTCCTTGCCATGTCCAATAGAGTTCTATTCTTCCTCTCCACTACACCATTTTGTTGAGGTGTGTAGGGAGAAGAGAACTCATGCTTGATTCCCTCCTCCTCAAGGAAGCCTTCGATTTGAGAGTTCTTGAACTCCGTCCCGTTGTCGCTTCTAATTTTCTTGATCCTTAAGCCGAACTCATTTTGAGCCCGTCTCAAGAATCCCTTTAAGGTTTCTTGGGTTTGAGATTTTTCCTGTAAAAAGAATACCCAAGTGAAGCGAGAATAATCATCCACAATAACTAGACAGTACTTACTCCCGCCGATGCTTATGTAGGCTATTGGGCCGAATAGATCCATGTGCAGGAGCTCCAGTGGCCTGTCGGTCGTCATTATGTTCTTATGCGGATGATGAGAGCCAACTTGCTTTCCTGCTTGGCATGCACTACAAATCCTGTCTTTCTCAAAATGAACATTTGTTAGTCCTAAAATGTGTTCTCCCTTTAGAAGCTTATGAAGATTCTTCATCCCAACATGAGCTAGTCGGCGGTGCCAGAGCCAACCCATGTTAGTCTTAGCAATTAAGCAAGTGTCGAGTTCAGCTCTATCAAAATCTACCAAGTATAGCTGACCCTCTAACACTCCCTTAAATGCTATTGAATCATCACTTCTTCTAAAGACAGTGACACCTATATCAGTGAATAGACAGTTGTAGCCCATTTGACATAATTGGGAAACAGAAAGCAAGTTGTAATCTAAGGAATCAACAAGAAAAACATTGGAAATGGAATGGTCCGGAGATATAGCAATTTTACCCAAACCTTTGACCAAACCTTGATTTCCATCCCCGAATGTGATAGCTCGTTGGGGATCTTGGTTTTTCTCATAGGAGGAGAACATTTTCTTCTCCCCTGTCATGTGGTTCGTGCACCCGCTGTCGAGTATCCAACTTGAGCCCCCGGATGCATAAACGTACAAAACAAGTTTAGTTCTTGACTTTAGGTACCCAAATGGTTTTGGGTCCTTTGGCATTAGACACAAGAACTTTGGGTACCCAAACACAAGTCTTTGACCCCTTGTGCTTGCCCCCAACATATTTGGCAACTACCTTGCCGGATTTGTTAGTTAAAACATAAGATGTATCAAAAGTTTTAAAGGAAATGTTTTGATCATTTGATGCACTAGGAGTTTTCTTTCTAGACAACCTAGCACGGGTTGGTTGCCTAGAGCTAGATGTCTCACTCTTATACATAAAAGCATGGTTAGAACCAGAGTGAGACTTCCTAGAATGAATTTTTCTAATTTTGTCTTCGGGATAACCGGCAGGGTATAAAATGTAACCCTCGTTATCCTGAGGCATGGGAGCCTTGCCCTTAACAAAATTGGACAATCTTTTAGGAGGGGCATTAAGTTTGACATTGTCTCCCCTTTGGAAGCCAATGCCATCCTTGATGCCAGGGCGTCTCCCATTATAAAGCATGCTACGAGCAAATTTAAATTTCTCATTTTCTAGGTTGTGCTCGGCAATTTTAGCATCTAATTTAGCTATATGATCATTTTGTTGTTTAATTAAAATCATGTGATCATGAATAGCATCTACATCAATATCTCTACATCTAGTGCAAATAGTGACATGCTCAATGGTAGATGTAGAGGGTTTGCAAGAATTAAGTTCAACAATCTTAGCATGAAGTATATCATTCTTATCTCTAAGATCGGAAATTGTAATTTTGCAAACATCAAAATCTTTAGCCTTAGCAAGCAATTTTTTATTTTCATCTCTAAGGCTAGCAAGGGAAATGTTTAATTCATCAATCCTAGCAAGCAAATCATCATTATTATCTCTAGGATTGGGAATTGAAACATTGCAAACATGTGAATCAACCTTATTTAAACTAGCATTTTCATTCCTAAGGTTGTCAATCATCTCACGGCAAGTGCTTAGCTCACTAGATAATTTTTCACATTTTTCTACTTCTAGAGCATAAGCATTTTTAACCTTAACATGCTTCTTATTTTCTTTAATAAGGAAGTCCTCTTGGGTGTCCAAGAGATCATCCTTTTCATGAATGGCACTAATCAATTCATTAAGTTTTTCTTTTTGTTGCATGTTGAGGTTGGCAAAAAGAGAGCGCAAGTTATCCTCCTCATCACTAGCATTATCATCACTAGAAGACTCATATTTAGTGAATGATTTGGATTTTACCTTCTTTTTGCCGTCCTTTGCCATGAGGCACTTGTGGCCGACGTTTGGGAAGAGAAGTCCCTTGGTGACGGCGATGTTGGCGGTGTCCTCGTCGTCGGAGGAGTCGCTTGAGCTTTCGTCGGAATCCCACTCCCGACAAACATGGGCATCTCCGCCCTTCTTCTTGTAGTACCTCTTCTTCTCCTTTCTTCTCCCTTTCTTGTCGTTGCCTCGGTCACTGTCACTTGATATAGTACATTTAGCAATAAAATGACCGGGCTTACCACATTTGTAGCAAACCTTCTTGGAGCGGGACTTGTAGTCTTTCCCCCTCCTCTGTTTGAGGATTTGGCGGAAGCTCTTGATGACTAGCGCCATTTCTTCATTGTCAAGCTTGGAGGCGTCTATTGGTTGTCGATTTGGTGTAGACTCCTCCTTCTTTTCTTCCGTCGCTTTGAATGCGACGGGTTGAGCTTCGGATGTAGATGGATCATCAAGCTCGTTGATCTTCCTTGAGCCTTCGACCATGCACTCAAAACTTACAAAATGCCCGATAACTTCCTCGGGGGTCATTTTAGTATATCTACGATTACCATGAATTAATTGAACTTGAGTAGGGTTAAGGAAAATAAGAGATCTTAGAATAACCTTAACCACCTCGTGGTCATCCCACTTTACGCTCCCGAGGTTGCGCACTTGGTTCACCAAGGTCTTGAGCCGGTTGTACATATGTTATGGCTCCTCCCCTTTGCGAAGCCGGAACCGACCGAGCTCCCCCTCGATCGTTTCCCGCTTGGTGATCTTGGTGAGCTCGTCTCCCTCGTGCGCGGTTTTGAGCACATCCCAAACCTCCTTGGCGCTCTTCAACCCTTGAACTTTGTTATACTCCTCTCTACTCAAAGAGGCGAGGAGTATTGTTGTCGCTTGAGAGTTGAAGTGCTCGATTTGGGCCACCTCATCCTCGTCATAGTCTTTATCCCCTACTGACGGTACCTGTGCACCAAACTCAACAACATCCCATATACTTTTGTGGAGTGAGGTTAGATGAAATCTCATTAAATCACTCCACCTAGCATAATCTTCACCATCAAAAGTTGGTGGTTTGCCTAATGGGACGGAAAGTAGAGGTGCATGTTTAGAAATGCGAGAATAGTGTAGGGGGGTCTTACTAAACTTCTTACGCTCTTGGCGTTTAGAAGTTACGGAGGGCGCATCGGAGTCGGAGGTTGATGTTGATGAAGTGTCGGTCTCGTAGTAGACCACTTTCCTCATCCTCTTTTGATTGTCCCCGCTTCGATGCGGCTTGTGGGAAGAAGATTTTTCCTTCTTCTCTTTGTGGTGAGAAGAAGATTTCTTCTCCTTCCCTTTGTTGGAGGAGCTCTTCTTCTTCTCCCTCCTTTTGGTGCGGGACTCTTCCGATGAAGTGCTCCCGTGGCTTGTAGTGGGCTTTTCGCCGGTCTCCATCTCCTTCTTGGCGTGATCTCCCGACATCACTTCGAGCGGTTAGGCTCTAATGAAGCACCGAGCTTTGATACCAATTGAAAGTCGCCTAGAGGGGGGGGTGAATAGGGCGAAACTGAAATTTACAAATATAAACACAACTACAAGCCGGGTTAGCGTTAGTAATAAAGAAACGAGTCCGCGAGAGAGGGTGGAAAACAAATCGCAAGCAAATGAAGAGTGTGACACGCGGATTTGTTTTACCGAGGTTCGGTTCTTGCAAACCTACTCCCCGTTGAGGAGGCCACAAAGGCCGGGTCTCTTTCAACCCTTCCCTCTCTCAAATGATCCCACGGATCGAGTGAGCTTTCTCTTCTCAATCACTTGGAACACAAAGTTCCCACAAGGGCCACCACACAATTGGTGCCTCTTGTCTCGATTACAAGTGAGTGCTTGATCGTAATGAAAGAATCAAGAAAGCACGATTGCAAAAAGGCCAAGCGACAAGAGCGACGAATAACACACGGATCACTTTCTCTCTCAAGTCACTAATCACTAATGATCTCTTTTCTCAATTGTGAAACTTGGAGAGATGGAGGCTTTGAATGTGTCTTGGAATGGAATGCTAGCTCTTGTATTGAATGTTGAAGGTTGGAATGCTTGGATGAAGTGAATGGAGGTGGTTGGGGTTGTATTTATAGCCACCAACCACTTCCTAGCCGTTGCTCCATTCTGCTGAGCGCGGACGGTCCGCGTGCCAGGTCCGGACGGTCCGCCCCAGTAGATCAACGGCTGAAAATGCAACGGTCAGCAGTAACGGCTATATCAACGGCTATATTGCATTTAATGCGTTGTCAGATGTCAGACAGACCCAGTCGCGGACGGTCCACGATCCTGGCCCGGACGGTCCGCGAACCCGCTATAATTCATTTCTCCGAACCCGTCACCTTCGGGTTTTCGGTTTCTCACCTACCGGACGGTCCGCGCCAGAGGCCGGACGGTCCGCGCAAGGGCTCGGACGGTCTTTGCTTTTCCTCCGGACAGTCCATAGTGTAGACTTCGATTTTTGCATTGGTTCTGGCCGAGTGACATCCTTGTGTCGCGGACGGTCCACCGCAAGGGCCCGGACAGTCCGCGCTTGGCCTGTTTTTCCAAAAAGCTTCTCCTGTTCGGAATAATCTACGGTATTTCGGACAGTCGATTTAGTATGGTTATAGATGAACCTTTGGCACCTGTAGAACATATAATCTAGAGCAAAACTAGTCAGTCCAATTGTTTGTGTTGGGCAATTCAACCACCAAAATTATATAGGAACTAGGTGTAAGCCTAATTCCCTTTCAATCTCCCCCTTTTTGGTGATTGATGCCAACACAAACCAAAGCAAATGTAGAAGTGCATAATTGAACTAGTTTGCATAATGTAAGTGCAAAGGTTGCTTGGAATTGAGCCAATATAAATGCTTACAAGATATGCATGGATTGTTTCTTCATTTTTAACATTTTGGACCACGCTTGCACCACATCTTTTGTTTTTTCAAAATCTTTTGTAAATCTTTTCAAAGTTCTTTTGCAAATAGTCAAAGGCAAATGAATAAGATTTTGAGAAGCATTTTCAAGATTTGAAATTTTCTCCCCCTGTTTCAAATGCTTTTCCTTTGACTAAACAAAACTCCCCCTAAATGAGATTCTCCTCTTAGTGTTCAAGAGGGTTTTGATGTATCATTTTGAAATACTACTTTCTCCCCCTTTTGAACACAATAGGATACCAATTGAAAATATTCAACACTTAAGTTAAGTTTTTGAAATTGGTGGTGGTGCGGTCCTTTTGCTTTGGGCTCTTACTTTCTCCCCCTTTGGCATGAATCGCCAAAAACGGAATCATTAGAGCCCTCGAAGTGCTTTCTTCCACTTTGGTCATAAATAAATGAGTTAAGATTATACCAAAGACGAAGTCCTTTTGCTTGGTGCTCAAGTTTTCTCCCCCTTGAACGGAGAGTTGCTTGGAGCGACGGCGAAGGATGAGTTACGTAGTGGAAGCCTTTGTCTTCGCCGAAGACTCCAATTCCCTTTCAATACACCTATGACTTGGTTTGAAATAGACTTGAAAACACATTAGTCATAGCATATGAAAGAGACATGATCAAAGGTATATAAAATGAGCTATATGTGCAAGCTAGCAAAAGAAATTGCGCGAATCAAGAATATTGAGCTCATGCCTAAGTTTGTTAAAAGATTGTTCATCAAGAGGCTTGGTAAAGATATCGGCTAATTGATCTTTAGTATTAATGTAAGAAATCTCGATATCTCCCTTTTGTTGGTGATCCCTCAAAAAGTGATACCGAATGGCTATGTGTTTAGTGCGGCTATGCTCGACGAGATTGTCGGCCATTTTAATTGCACTCTCATTATCACATAGCAAAGGAACTTTGGTTAATTTGTAACCGTAGTCCCGCAGGGTTTGCCTCATCCAAAGCAATTGCGCGCAACAATGGCCTGCGGCAATATACTCGGCTTCGGCGGTGGAAAGAGCGACCGAATTTTGCTTCTTTGAAGCCCAAGACACCAAGGATCTTCTCAAGAACTGGCAAGTCCCCGATGTGCTCTTCCTATTGATTTTACACCCCGCCCAATCGGCATCCGAATAACCAATCAAATCAAATGTGGATCCCCAAGGATACCAAAGCCCAAACTTAGGAGTATAAGCCAAATATCTCAAGATTCGTTTTACGGCCGTAAGGTGAGCTTCCTTAGGGTCGGCTTGGAATCTTGCACACATGCATACGGAAAGCATAATATCCGGTCGAGATGCACATAAATAGAGTAAAGAACCTATCATCGACCGGTATACCTTTTGATCCACGAACTTACCTCCCGTGTCGAGGTCGAGATGCCCATTAGTTCCCATGGGTGTCTTGATGGGTTTGGCATCCTTCATCCCAAACTTGGTTAGAATGTCTTGAGTGTACTTCGTTTGGCTGATGAAGGTGCCCTCTTGGAGTTGTTTGACTTGGAATCCTAGAAAATACTTCAACTCCCCCATCATAGACATCTCGAACTTCTGTGTCATGATCCTACTAAACTCTTCACATGTAGACTCATTAGTAGACCCAAATATAATATCATCAACATAAATTTGGCATACAAACAAGTCATTTTCAAGAGTTTTAGTAAAGAGTGTGGGATCGGCCTTTCCGACTTTGAAGCCATTTGCAATAAGGAAATCTCTAAGGCATTCATACCATGCTCTTGGGGCTTGCTTGAGCCCATAAAGCGCCTTAGAGAGCTTATAGACATGGTTAGGATACTCACTGTCTTCAAAGCCGGGAGGTTGCTCAACATAGACCTCTTCCTTGATTGGTCCATTGAGGAAGGCACTTTTCACGTCCATTTGATAAAGCTTAAAGCCATGGTAAGTAGCATAGGCCAATAATATTCGAATTGACTCAAGCCTAGCTACGGGTGCATAGGTTTCACCGAAATCCAAACCTTCGACTTGGGAGTATCCCTTGGCCACAAGTCGAGCTTTGTTCCTCGTCACCACACCATGCTCATCTTGCTTGTTGCGGAAGACCCATTTGGTTCCTACAACATTTTGGTTAGGACGTGGAACTAAATGCCATACCTCATTCCTAGTGAAGTTGTTGAGTTCCTCTTGCATTGCCACCACCCAATCCGAATCTTGAAGTGCTTCCTCTACCCTATGTGTCTCAATAGAGGAAACAAACGAGTAATGTTCGCAAAAGTGTGCAACACGAGATCTAGTGGTTACCCCCTTATGAATGTCGCCGAGGATGGTGTCGACGGGGTGATCTCGTTGGATTGCTTGGTGGACTCTTGGGTGTGGCGGCCTTTGCTCTTCATCCTCCTTGTCTTCCTCATTTGCATCTCCCCCTTGATCATTGCCATCATCTTGAGGTGGCTCATTTGCTTGATCTTCTACTTCATCAACTTGAGCTTCATCCTCATTTTGAGTTGGTGGAGATGCTTGCGTGGAGGAGGATGGTTGATCTTGTGTGTTTGGAGGCTCTTTGGATTCCTTAGGACACACATCCCCGATGGACATGTTCCTTAACGCGATGCACGGAGCCTCGTCATCACCTATCTCATCAAGATCAACATGCTCTACTTGGGAGCCGTTAGTTTCATCAAACACAACGTCACATGAGACTTCAACTAGTCCGGTGGACTTGTTAAAGACCCTATATGCCCTTGTGTTTGAGTCATAACCAAGTAAAAATCCTTCTACAGTCTTAGGAGCAAATTTAGATTTTCTACCTCTTTTAACTAGAATAAAGCATTTGCTACCAAAGACTCTAAAATATGAAATGTTGGGCTTTTTACCGGTTAGGAGTTCATACGATGTCTTCTTGAGGATTCGGTGAAGATATAACCGGTTGATGGTGTAGCAAGCGGTGTTGACCGCCTCGGCCCAAAACCGATCCGAAGTCTTGTACTCATCAAGCATGGTCCTTGCCATGTCCAATAGAGTTCTATTCTTCCTCTCCACTACACCATTTTGTTGAGGTGTGTAGGGAGAAGAGAACTCATGCTTGATTCCCTCCTCCTCAAGGAAGCCTTCGATTTGAGAGTTCTTGAACTTCGTCCCGTTGTCGCTTCTAATTTTCTTGATCCTTAAGCCGAACTCATTTTGAGCCCGTCTCAAGAATCCCTTTAAGGTTTCTTGGGTTTGAGATTTTTCCTGTAAAAAGAATACCCAAGTGAAGCGAGAATAATCATCCACAATAACTAGACAGTACTTACTCCAGCCGATGCTTATGTAGGCTATTGGGCCGAATAGATCCATGTGCAGGAGCTCCAGTGGCCTGTCGGTCGTCATTATGTTCTTATGCGGATGATGAGAGCCAACTTGCTTTCCTGCTTGGCATGCGCTACAAATCCTGTCTTTCTCAAAATGAACATTTGTTAGTCCTAAAATGTGTTCTCCCTTTAGAAGCTTATGAAGATTCTTCATCCCAACATGAGCTAGTCGGCGGTGCCAGAGCCAACCCATGTTAGTCTTAGCAATTAAGCAAGTGTCGAGTTCAGCTCTATCAAAATCTACCAAGTATAGCTGACCCTCTAACACTCCCTTAAATGCTATTGAATCATTACTTCTTCTAAAGACAGTGACACCTATATCAGTGAATAGACAGTTGTAGCCCATTTGACATAATTGGGAAACAGAAAGCAAGTTGTAATCTAAGGAATCAACAAGAAAAACATTGGAAATGGAATGGTCCGGAGATATAGCAATTTTACCCAAACCTTTGACCAAACCTTGATTTCCATCCCCGAATGTGATAGCTCGTTGGGGATCTTGGTTTTTCTCATAGGAGGAGAACATTTTCTTCTCCCCTGTCATGTGGTTCGTGCACCCGCTGTCGAGTATCCAACTTGAGCCCCCGGATGCATAAACGTACAAAACAAGTTTAGTTCTTGACTTTAGGTACCCAAATGGTTTTGGGTCCTTTGGCATTAGACACAAGAACTTTGGGTACCCAAACACAAGTCTTTGACCCCTTGTGCTTGCCCCCAACATATTTGGCAACTACCTTGCCGGATTTGTTAGTTAAAACATAAGATGCATCAAAAGTTTTAAAGGAAATGTTTTGATCATTTGATGCACTAGGAGTTTTCTTTCTAGACAACCTAGCACGGGTTGGTTGCCTAGAGCTAGATGTCTCACTCTTATACATAAAAGCATGGTTAGAACCAGAGTGGGACTTCCTAGAATGAATTTTTCTAATTTTGTCCTCGGGATAACCGGCAGGGTATAAAATGTAACCCTCGTTATCCTGAGGCATGGGAGCCTTGCCCTTAACAAAATTGGACAATCTTTTAGGAGGGGCATTAAGTTTGACATTGTCTCCCCTTTGGAAGCCAATGCCATCCTTGATGCCAGGGCGTCTCCCATTATAAAGCATGCTACGAGCAAATTTAAATTTCTCATTTTCTAGGTTGTGCTCGGCAATTTTAGCATCTAATTTTGCTATATGATCATTTTGTTGTTTAATTAAAATCATGTGATCATGAATAGCATCTACATCAATATCTCTACATCTAGTGCAAATAGTGACATGCTCAATGGTAGATGTAGAGGGTTTGCAAGAATTAAGTTCAACAATCTTAGCACGAAGTATATCATTCTTATCTCTAAGATCGGAAATTGTAATTTTGCAAACATCAAAATCTTTAGCCTTAGCAAGCAATTTTTTATTTTCATCTCTAAGGCTAGCAAGGGAAATGTTTAATTCATCAATCCTAGCAAGCAAATCATCATTATTATCTCTAGGATTGGGAATTGAAACATTGCAAACATGTGAATCAACCTTATTTAAACTAGCATTTTCATTCCTAAGGTTGTCAATCATCTCACGGCAAGTGCTTAGCTCACTAGATAATTTTTCACATTTTTCTACTTCTAGAGCATAAGCATTTTTAACCTTAACATGCTTCTTATTTTCTTTAATAAGGAAGTCCTCTTGGGTGTCCAAGAGATCATCCTTTTCATGAATGGCACTAATCAATTCATTAAGTTTTTCTTTTTGTTACATGTTGAGGTTGGCAAAAAGAGAGCGCAAGTTATCCTCCTCATCACTAGCATTATCATCACTAGAAGACTCATATTTAGTGAATGATTTGGATTTTACCTTCTTTTTGCCGTCCTTTGCCATGAGGCACTTGTGGCCGACGTTTGGGAAGAGAAGTCCCTTGGTGATGGCGATGTTGGCGGCGTCCTCGTCGTCGGAGGAGTCGCTTGAGCTTTCGTCGGAATCCCACTCCCGACAAACATGGGCATCTCCGCCCTTCTTCTTGTAGTACCTCTTCTTCTCCTTTCTTCTCCCTTTCTTGTCGTTGCCTCGGTCACTGTCACTTGATATAGTACATTTAGCAATAAAATGACCGGGCTTACCACATTTGTAGCAAACCTTCTTGGAGCGGGACTTGTAGTCTTTCCCCCTCCTCTGTTTGAGGATTTGGCGGAAGCTCTTGATGACTAGCGCCATTTCTTCATTGTCAAGCTTGGAGGCGTCTATTGGTTGTCGATTTGGTGTAGACTCCTCCTTCTTTTCTTCCGTCGCTTTGAATGCGACGGGTTGAGCTTCGGATGTAGATGGATCATCAAGCTCGTTGACCTTCCTTGAGCCTTCGACCATGCACTCAAAACTTACAAAATGCCCGATAACTTCTTCGGGGGTCATTTTAGTATATCTACGATTACCATGAATTAATTGAACTTGAGTAGGGTTAAGGAAAATAAGAGATCTTAGAATAACCTTAACCACCTCGTGGTCATCCCACTTTACGCTCCCGAGGTTGCGCACTTGGTTCACCAAGGTCTTGAGCCGGTTGTACATATGTTGTGGCTCCTCCCCTTTGCGAAGCCGGAACCGACCGAGCTCCCCCTCGATCGTTTCCCGCTTGGTGATCTTGGTGAGCTCGTCTCCCTCGTGCGTGGTTTTGAGCACATCCCAAACCTCCTTGGCGCTCTTCAACCCTTGAACTTTGTTATACTCCTCTCTACTCAAAGAGGCGAGGAGTATTGTTGTCGCTTGAGAGTTGAAGTGCTCGATTTGGGCCACCTCATCCTCGTCATAGTCTTTATCCCCTACTGACGGTACCTATGCACCAAACTCAACAACATCCCATATACTTTTGTGGAGTGAGGTTAGATGAAATCTCATTAAATCACTCCACCTAGCATAATCTTCACCATCAAAAGTTGGTGGTTTGCCTAATGGGACGGAAAGTAGAGGTGCATGTTTAGAAATGCGAGAATAGTGTAGGGGGGTCTTACTAAACTTCTTACGCTCTTGGCGTTTAGAAGTTACGGAGGGCGCATCGGAGTCGGAGGTTGATGTTGATGAAGTGTCGGTCTCGTAGTAGACCACTTTCCTCATCCTCTTTTGCTTGTCCCCGCTTCGATGCGGCTTGTGGGAAGAAGATTTTTCCTTCTTCTCTTTGTGGTGAGAAGAAGATTTCTTCTCCTTCCCTTTGTTGGAGGAGCTCTTCTTCTTCTCCCTCCTTTTGGTGCGGGACTCTTCCGATGAAGTGCTCCCGTGGCTTGTAGTGGGCTTTTCGCCGGTCTCCATCTCCTTTTTGGCGTGATCTCCCGACATCACTTCGAGCGGTTAGGCTCTAATGAAGCACCGAGCTTTGATACCAATTGAAAGTCGCCTAGAGGGGGGGTGAATAGGGCGAAACTGAAATTTACAAATATAAACACAACTACAAGCCGGGTTAGCGTTAGTAATAAAGAAACGAGTCTGCGAGAGAGGGTGGAAAACAAATCGCAAGCAAATGAAGAGTGTGACACGCGGATTTGTTTTACCGAGGTTCGGTTCTTGCAAACCTACTCCCCGTTGAGGAGGCCAAAAAGGCCGGGTCTCTTTCAACCCTTCCCTCTCTCAAACGATCCCACGGATCGAGTGAGCTTTCTCTTCTCAATCACTTGGAACACAAAGTTCCCACAAGGGCCACCACACAATTGGTGCCTCTTGCCTCGATTACAAGTGAGTGCTTGATCGTAATGAAAGAATCAAGAAAGCACGATTGCAAAAAGGCCAAGCGACAAGAGCGACGAATAACACACGGATCACTTTCTCTCTCAAGTCACTAATCACTAATGATCTCTTTTCTCAATTGTGAAACTTGGAGAGATGGAGGCTTTGAATGTGTCTTGGAATGGAATGCTAGCTCTTGTATTGAATGTTGAAGGTTGGAATGCTTGGATGAAGTGAATGGAGGTGGTTGGGGTTGTATTTATAGCCACCAACCACTTCCTAGCCGTTGCTCCATTCTGCTGAGCGCGGACGGTCCGCGTGCCAGGTCCGGACGGTCCGCCCCAGTAGATCAACGGCTGAAAATGCAACGGTCAGCAGTAACGGCTATATCAACGGCTATATTGCATTTAATGCGTTGTCAGATGTCAGACAGACCCAGTCGCGGACGGTCCGCGATCCTGGCCCGGACGGTCCGCAAACCCGCTATAATTCATTTCTCCGAACCCGTCACCTTCGGGTTTTTCGGTTTCTCACCTACCGGACGGTCCGTGCCAGAGGCCGGACGGTCCGCGCAAGGGCTCGGATGGTCTTTGCTTTTCCTCCGGACAGTCCATAGTGTAGACTTCGATTTTTGCATTGGTTCTGGCCGAGTGACATCCTTGTGTCGCGGACGGTCCGCCGCAAGGGCCCGGACAGTCCGCGCTTTGCCTGTTTTTCCAAAAAGCTTCTCCTGTCCGGAATAATCTACGGTATTTCGGACAGTCGATTTAGTATGGTTATAGATGAACCTTTGGCACCTGTAGAACATATAATCTAGAGCAAAACTAGTCAGTCCAATTGTTTGTGTTGGGCAATTCAACCACCAAAATTATATAGGAACTAGGTGTAAGCCTAATTCGCTTTCAACCATTTCTTGGTCAAAAATCCGTAGGTCTTAGCCTCTAGTATTATTGAAAATGGTCGCTCATGGCTATTTTCATAAAAAATGGGGGTTGTGTGGCCATTTATCATCGACTAGAGGCTCATAAACCTCACCCCACATATGTTTCCTTGCCATAGATTACATTCTTGGATTTCTGGTGGAGACCATTTCTTGGTCAAAAATCCGTAGGTGTTAGCCTTCGGTATTATTGAAAATGGTCGTTCATGGCTATTTTCGACACCCACATATGTTTCCTTGCCATAGATCACATTCTTGGATTTCTGGTGGAGACCATTTCTTGGTCTAAAATTCGTAGGTGTTAGCCTCTAGTATTATTGAAAATGGTCGCTCATGGCTATTTTCAAGGTCGCTCATGGCTATTTTCATAAAAAATGGGGGTTGTGTGGCCATTTATCATCGACTAGAGGCTCATAAACCTCACCCCACATATGTTTCCTTGCCATAGATCACATTCTTGGATTTCTGGTGGAGACCATTTCTTGGTCAAAAACTCGTACGTGTTAGCCTTCGGTATTATTGAAAATGGTCGTTCATGGCTATTTTCGACAAAAATGGGGGTTGTGTGGCCATTGATCATCGACCAGAGGCTCGTACACCTCAACCACATATGTTTCCTTGCCATAGATCACATTCTTGGATTTCTGGTGGAGACCATTTCTTGGTCAAAAATCCGTAGGTGTTAGCCTTCGGTATTATTGAAAATGGTCATTCATGGCTATTTTCGGCAAAATGGGGGTTGTGTGGCCATTGATCGTCGACCAGAGGCTCATACACCTCACCCCACATATGTTTCCTTGTCGTAGATCACATTCTTGGATTTCTGGTGGAGACCATTTCTTGGTGAAAAATCCGTAGGTGTTAGCCTTCGATATTATTGAAAATGGTCGTTCATGGCTATTTTCGACAAAAAAGGGGGGTTGTGTGGCCATTGATCATCGACCAGAGGCTCATACACCTCACCCCACATATGTTTCCTTGCCATAGATCACATTCTTGGATTTCTGGTGGAGACCATTTCATGGGCAAAAATCCGTAGGTGTTAGCCTTCGGTATTATTGAAAATGGTCGTTCATGGCTATTTTCGACAAAAATGGGGGTTGTGTGGCCATTGATCATCGACCAGAGGCTCATACACCTCACCCCACATATGTTTCCTTGCCATAGATCACATTCTTGGATTTCTGGTGGAGACCATTTCTTGGTCAAAAATCCGTAGGTGTTAGCCTTCGGTATTATTGAAAATGGTCGTTCATGGCTATTTTCGACAAAAATGGGGGTTGTGTGGCCATTGATCATCGACCAGACACTCATACACCTCACCCCACATATGTTTCCTTGCCATAGATCACATTCTTGGATTTCTGGTGGAGACCATTTCTTGGTCAAAAATCCGTAGGTGTTAGCCTTCGGTATTATTGAAAATGGTCGTTCATGGCTATTTTCGACAAAAACGGGGGTTGTGTGGCCATTGATCATCGACCAGAGGCTCATACACCTCACCCCACATATGTTTCCTTGTCAGAGATCACATTCTTGGATTTCTGGTGGAGACCATTTCTTGGTCAAAAATCCGTAGGTGTTAGCCTTCGGTATTATTGAAAATGGTCGTTCATGGCTATTTTTGACAAAAATGGGGGTTGTGTGGCCATTGATCGTCGACCAGAGGCTCATACACCTCACCCCACATATGTTTCCTTGCCATAGATCACATTCTTGGATTTCTGGTGGAGACCATTTCTTGGTCAAAAATCCGTAGGTGTTAGCCTTCGGTATTATTGAAAATGGTCGTTCATGTCTATTTTCGACAAAAATGGGGGTTGTGTGGCCATTGATCATCGACTAGAGGCTCATACACCTTCATTCATGGCTATTTTCGACAAAAATGGGGGTTGTGTGGCCATTGATCATCGACCAGAGGCTCATACACCTCACCCCACATATGTTTCCTTGCCATAGATCACATTCTTGGATTTCTGGTGGAGACCATTTCTTGGTCAAAAATCCGTAGGTATTATTCTTGGATTTCTGGTGGAGACCATTTCTTGGTTAAAAATCCGTAGGTGTTAGCCTTCGATATTATTGAAAATGGTCGTTCATGGCTATTTTCGACAAAAATGGGGGTTGTGTGGCCATTGATCATCGACCAGAGGCTCATACACCTCACCCCACATATGTTTCCTTGCCATAGATCACATTCTTGGATTTCTGGTGGAGACCATTTCTTGGTCAAAAATCCGTAGGTGTTAGCCTTCGGTATTATTGAAAATGGTCGTTCATGGCTATTTTCGACAAAAATGGGGGTTGTGTGGCCATTGATCATCGACCAGAGGCTCATACACCTCACCCCACATATGTTTCCTTGCCATAGATCACATTCTTGGATTTCTGGTGGAGACCATTTCTTGGTCAAAAATCCGTAGGTGTTAGCCTTCGGTATTATTGAAAATGGTCGTTCATGGCTATTTTCGACAAAAATGGGGGTTGTGTGGCCATTGATCATCGACCAGACGCTCATACACCTCACCCCACATATGTTTCCTTGCCATAGATCACATTCTTGGATTTCTGGTGGAGACCATTTCTTGGTCAAAAATCCGTAGGTGTTAGCCTTCGGTATTATTGAAAATGGTCGTTCATGGCTATTTTCGACAAAAATGGGGGTTGTGTGGCCATTGATCATCGACCAGACGCTCATACACCTCACCCCACATATGTTTCCTTGTCAGAGATCACATTCTTGGATTTCTGGTGGAGACCATTTCTTGGTCAAAAATCTGTAGGTGTTAGCCTTCGATATTATTGAAAATGGACGTTCATGGCTATTTTTGACAAAAATGGGGGTTGTGTGGCCATTGATCGTTGACCAGAGGCTCATACACCTCACCCCACATATGTTTCCTTGCCATAGATCACATTCTTGGATTTCTGGTGGAGACCATTTCTTGGTCAAAAATCCGTAGGTGTTAGCCTTCGGTATTATTGAAAATGGTCGTTCATGTCTATTTTCGACAAAAATGGGGGTTGTGTGGCCATTGATCATCGACTAGAGGCTCATACACCTTCATTCATGGCTATTTTCGACAAAAATGGGGGTTGTGTGGCCATTGATCATCGACCAGAGGCTCATACACCTCACCCCACATATGTTTCCTTGCCATAGATCACATTCTTGGATTTCTGGTGGAGACCATTTCTTGGTCAAAAATCCGTAGGTGTTATTCTTGGATTTCTGGTGGAGACCATTTCTTGGTTAAAAATCCGTAGGTGTTAGCCTTCGATATTATTGAAAATGGTCGTTCATGGCTATTTTCGACAAAAATGGGGGTTGTGTGGCCATTGATCATCGACGAGAGGCTCATACACCTCACCCCACATATGTTTCCTTGCCATAGATCACATTCTTGGAGTTTTGGTGGAGACCATTTCTTGGTCAAAAACTCGTACGTGTTAGCCTTCGATATTGTTGAAAATGGCCGTTCATGGCTATTTTCGACAAAAATGGGGGTTGTGTGGCCATTGATCATCGACCAGAGGCTC
The DNA here is from genome assembly GCF_902167145.1 of Zea mays. Lineage (NCBI taxonomy): Eukaryota > Viridiplantae > Streptophyta > Magnoliopsida > Poales > Poaceae > Zea > Zea mays. The sequence goes on from NW_023366937.1 coordinate 42,548, forward strand.
GTACACCTCACCCCATATATGTTTCCTTGCCATAGATCACATTCTTGCATTTCTGGTGGAGACCATTTCTTGGTCAAAAATCCGTAGGTGTTAGCCTTCGGTATTATTGAAAATGGTCGTTCATGGCTATTTTCGACAAAAATGGGGGTTGTGTGGCCATTGATCATCGACCAGACGCTCATACACCTCACCCCACATATGTTTCCTTGCCATAGATCACATTCTTGGATTTCTGGTGGAGACCATTTCTAGGTCAAAAATCTGTAGGTGTTAGCCTTCGGTATTATTGAAAATGGTCGTTCATGGCTATTTTCGACAAAAATGGGGGTTGTGTGGCCATTGATCATCGACCAGACGCTCGTACACCTCACCCCACATATGTTTCCTTGTCGTAGATCACATTCTTGGATTTCTGGTGGAGACCATTTCTTGGTCAAAAATCCGTAGGTGTTAGCCTTCGATATTATTGAAAATGGTCGTTCATGGCTATTTTTGACAAAAATGGGGGTTGTGTGGCCATTGATCATCGACCAGACGCTCATACACCTCACCCCACATATGTTTCCTTGCCATAGATCACATTCTTGGATTTCTGGTGGAGACCATTTCTTGGTCAAAAATCCGTAGGTGTTAGCCTTCGGTATTATTGAAAATGGTCGTTCATGGCTATTTTCGACAAAAATGGGGGTTGTGTGGCCATTGATCATCGACCAGACGCTCATACACCTCACCCCACATATGTTTCCTTGTCAGAGATCACATTCTTGGATTTCTGGTGGAGACCATTTCTTGGTCAAAAATCTGTAGGTGTTAGCCTTCGATATTATTGAAAATGGTCGTTCATGGCTTTTTTTGACAAAAATGGGGGTTGTGTGGCCATTGATCGTTGACCAGAGGCTCATACACCTCACCCCACATATGTTTCCTTGCCATAGATCACATTCTTGGATTTCTGGTGGAGACCATTTCTTGGTCAAAAATCTGTAGGTGTTAGCCTTCGGTATTATTGAAAATGGTCGTTCATGTCTATTTTCGACAAAAATGGGGGTTGTGTGGCCATTGATCATCGACTAGAGGCTCATACACCTTCATTCATGGCTATTTTCGACAAAAATGGGGGTTGTGTGGCCATTGATCATCGACCAGAGGCTCATACACCTCACCCCACATATGTTTCCTTGCCATAGATCACATTCTTGGATTTCTGGTGGAGACCATTTCTTGGTCAAAAATCCGTAGGTGTTATTCTTGGATTTCTGGTGGAGACCATTTCTTGGTTAAAAATCCGTAGGTGTTAGCCTTCGATATTATTGAAAATGGTCGTTCATGGCTATTTTCGACAAAAATGGGGGTTGTGTGGCCATTGATCATCGACGAGAGGCTCATACACCTCACCCCACATGTGTTTCCTTGCCATAGATCACATTCTTGGATTTTTGGTGGAGACCATTTCTTGGTCAAAAACTCGTACGTGTTAGCCTTCGATATTGTTGAAAATGGCCGTTCATGGCTATTTTCGACAAAAATGGGGGTTGTGTGGCCATTGATCATCGACCAGAGGCTCATACACCTCACCCCATATATGTTTCCTTGCCATAGATCACATTCTTGCATTTCTGGTGGAGACCATTTCTTGGTCAAAAATCCGTAGGTGTTAGCCTTCGGTATTATTGAAAATGGTCGTTCATGGCTATTTTCGACAAAAATGGGGGTTGTGTGGCCATTGATCATCGACCAGACGCTCATACACCTCACCCCACATATGTTTCCTTGCCATAGATCACATTCTTGGATTTCTGGTGGAGACCATTTCTAGGTCAAAAATCTGTAGGTGTTAGCCTTCGGTATTATTGAAAATGGTCGTTCATGGCTATTTTCGACAAAAATGGGGGTTGTGTGGCCATTGATCATCGACCAGACGCTCGTACACCTCACCCCACATATGTTTCCTTGTCGTAGATCACATTCTTGGATTTCTGGTGGAGACCATTTCTTGGTCAAAAATCCGTAGGTGTTAGCCTTCGATATTATTGAAAATGGTCGTTCATGGCTATTTTTGACAAAAATGGGGGTTGTGTGGCCATTGATCGTCGACCAGAGGCTCATACACCTCACCCCACATATGTTTCCTTGCCATAGATCACATTCTTGGATTTCTGGTTTTGACCATTTCTTGGTCAAAAATCCGTAGGTGTTATTCTTGGATTTCTGGTGGAGACCATTTCTTGGTTAAAAATCCGTAGGTGTTAGCCTTCGATATTATTGAAAATGGTCGTTCATGGCTATTTTCGACAAAAATGGGGGTTGTGTGGCCATTGATCATCGACCAGAGGCTCATACACCTCACCCCACATATGTTTCCTTGCCATAGATCACATTCTTGGATTTCTGGTGGAGACCATTTCTTGGTCAAAAATCCGTAGGTGTTAGCCTTCGGTATTATTGAAAATGGTCGTTCATGGCTATTTTCGACAAAAATGGGGGTTGTGTGGCCATTGATCATCGACCAGAGGCTCATACACCTCACCCCACATATGTTTCCTTGCCATAGATCACATTCTTGGATTTCTGGTGGAGACCATTTCTTGGTCAAAAATCCGTAGGTGTTAGCCTTCGGTATTATTGAAAATGGTCGTTCATGGCTATTTTCGACAAAAATGGGGGTTGTGTGGCCATTGATCATCGACCAGACGCTCATACACCTCACCCCACATATGTTTCCTTGTCAGAGATCACATTCTTGGATTTCTGGTGGAGACCATTTCTTGGTCAAAAATCCGTAGGTGTTAGCCTTCGATATTATTGAAAATGGTCGTTCATGGCTATTTTTGACAAAAATGGGGGTTGTGTGGCCATTGATCGTTGACCAGAGGCTCATACACCTCACCCCACATATGTTTCCTTGCCATAGATCACATTCTTGGATTTCTGGTGGAGACCATTTCTTGGTCAAAAATCCGTAGGTGTTAGCCTTCGGTATTATTGAAAATGGTCGTTCATGTCTATTTTCGACAAAAATGGGGGTTGTGTGGCCATTGATCATCGACTAGAGGCTCATACACCTTCATTCATTGCTATTTTCGACAAAAATGGGGGTTGTGTGGCCATTGATCATCGACCAGAGGCTCATACACCTCACCCCACATATGTTTCCTTGCCATAGATCACATTCTTGGATTTCTGGTGGAGACCATTTCTTGGTCAAAAATCCGTAGGTGTTATTCTTGGATTTCTGGTGGAGACCATTTCTTGGTTAAAATCCATAGGTGTTAGCCTTCGATATTATTGAAAATGGTCGTTCATGGCTATTTTCGACAAAAATGGGGGTTGTGTGGCCATTGATCATCGACGAGAGGCTCATACACCTCACCCCACATATGTTTCCTTGCCATAGATCACATTCTTGGATTTTTGGTGGAGACCATTTCTTGGTCAAAAACTCGTACGTGTTAGCCTTCGATATTATTGAAAATGGTCGTTCATGGCTATTTTCGACAAAAATGGGGGTTGTGTGGCCATTGATCATCGACCAGAGGCTCATACACCTCACCCCACATATGTTTCCTTGCCATAGATCACATTCTTGCATTTCTGGTGGAGACCATTTCTTGGTCAAAAATCCGTAGGTGTTAGCCTTCGGTATTATTGAAAATGGTCGTTCATGGCTATTTTCGACAAAAATGGGGGTTGTGTGGCCATTGATCATCGACCAGACGCTCATACACCTCACCCCACATATGTTTCCTTGCCATAGATCACATTCTTGGATTTCTGGTGGAGACCATTTCTAGGTCAAAAATCTGTAGGTGTTAGCCTTCGGTATTATTGAAAATGGTCGTTCATGGCTATTTTCGACAAAAATGGGGGTTGTGTGGCCATTGATCATCGACCAGACGCTCGTACACCTCACCCCACATATGTTTCCTTGTCGTAGATCACATTCTTGGATTTCTGGTGGAGACCATTTCTTGGTCAAAAATCCGTAGATGTTAGCCTTCGATATTGTTGGGGGCCTTCGGCTTCCGAAGGTCCTCAAAAACATGATTTAACAGTGTTTCTAGAGTGTAATGTGTGAACAGGTACCTTCGGACTTATGTCAAAGAGGGAGAACCTCAAAAGATACGAAGGTTGGCAGTGCCGAAGCTGTGAAGCAGGAAAGCTTCGGCATGTTCGCAGAAAAGGGAACCGACTTAAAGATGAAAAGGCCATTTAGACCTCGATAGATTGCTATGGAATTATCACCAAATGTAAAGGGCATGTATGTAATTTTGTATGGGTTGTATCCCGTGCCTATAAATAGGTGAACAGTACCCCCGTACTGTTCACGCTGACTTGGCATTTGCTTTTGCGTCACGCTTGTACTTTTTATCTTCTCTCAGGACCGAAGGTACATTTGTAATTTGAAATCATTTCTATTTTTCCATGTTAATAAAATAGAAATGATTCTATGATGATGCTTATATTATATTTCATGCTTTATATGAATCCTTCGTCATTACTTGTTATGTTCACGAAGGTATGTCTCTTATGACCTTCGTCCAAAGCTCATTATCTCCCGAAGGGACATAATGCTTCGAAGGACGAAGGGCTTTAACACTTAACACTTTTTATGTTGCCTTGTTCTTAACTCTTAGCATTTGAGAACAAGTCCCCAACATTGGCGCCCACCTCCGGTGAACTCACTTCCATTTCCTGAGCTTTTCGACACCTTCGGCAAGCATCAGCTTCGTCATGCCGCCGAAGAAGGCTTCAGCACCAGGGGCTGGCACGCTGCAGCCGCTGGACCCCAATCAAGACGTCCTTTCTCTCAGAGAGGCACGAAGCCAGAAGAGGAAGGCTACCAGTCCAACACATCCGGAGGATGATCTAGATCAGGAGATTCAGAATCTGGAAATCCTTCAGCAGCAGGTTCAACGCAGGAAGGAGAAGATGGCCAGGCTAGCTGAACTGCAGAGGCAGATAGATGAAGCCTCTGAAGAAGTTCGTCATCTTGCTCAGGATGAGCAACACCGAAGGCCTCAGCATCAAGACCTTCATCAGGAGGGCTTTCACAACGAAGACGACTGGTATGACAATTTCCATCGTGGGAATTTTGTTTTTGATGATACTTCTCCCCTGTCCGCTGAGTTACAGGCTACACCTTGGCCTCCGTCCTACAAGCCGCCTCAGCTCCCCGTATTTGATGGCCATTCAGACCCGAAGCAGTTCTTGATGAGCTACGAAGCAACAGTGTCTTCGTACGGTGGCAATGCTTCAGTCATGGCCAAATCTTTCGTTATGGCTGTCAGAAGTGTTGCTCAAACCTGGTATTCCTCCCTTCGACCAGGAACGATCACTTCATGGCAGAAGCTGAAGGATTTGTTGTTAACCAGTTTTCAAGGATTTCAGACGAAGCCGGTCACTGCTCAGGCTCTGTTCCAGTGCACTCAGGACCACGAAGAATACCTTCAGGCATATGTCCGAAGGTTTCTGCGTCTAAGGGCACAGGCGCCGACAGTGCCCAATGAGATTGTCATTGAGGCCATGATCAAGGGGCTTCGGCCAGGGCCATCAGCGCAGTATTTTGCCAGGAAGCCACCACAAACGCTGGAGAAGCTGCTCCAGAAGATGGATGAATATATTCGAGCTGACAATGATTTTCGCCAAAGAAGGGAGGAGGCCTTCAGATTTTCTGAGATGACCAGGGGCTTCGGAGGAAGATTCTATCCGAAGCATGTCAGATCAATTCATAATTCCAATCAAAATGATGATAAGGGGAGCCAGCAGCAAAGGCCACAGTACTCCTCACAGACTTCGGGGCAACAGCAAAGCACCTTTCGACCACCAGCTCCAAGAGGCAGAGGCGCCAGGGGCTTCGGCGGAAGATTCGGGGATCAACCCAGAAGAATATTTTGCTTATTCTGTGGTGAAAACAAAGGTCATACTACCAGGATGTGTCATGTTACCATTCAGAAGCAAAAAGAGATAGCCGAAGCTGCCGCGCAACAGGCTCAGCCGAAGCAGGTCATGCACACTGCTTCGTATCATTCGCCCTACATCCCAGAATATGTGGGCAACCATCCTGTAGTCTCTGCTGCTTCGGCAAGTCAGCCTTCAGCTTCCTGGCAACAGCCCCCGCCTCCACCTCCGTTGCAACAAGGCCAGCAGCCAGAAGGGAGCCAATATGCTCCACATCAAAGGGACTTCAGAGAACAGTCCGAAGCTCGCACGGTCAACAGCACCGTGCCAGAGTCAAAACACATCTATTGACAAATATCCTACCTTAATAGCAATCTTTTTCATTCGGTTTTATTTTTTCTAATAAAGGACATTGTTTAGGTTTCATGTAATTAGTTTCGTTGATTCCTACAAGAAAAATATGTTTTCTTCACAGGTTTGTGATAATAAAAAGGACCTTCGGACTATCGAAAATCCTTCGAAGCAACAAAAAGTCGTTCTAAGGAACGCAGAGTAAGTCTGACGAAGTCACAAAAAGTCGTTCCGAAGGGAGCGCAGTGTAAGTTTTCTGCTCCAAAGTCGTTCCAAAAGGAATGCAGAGCATACAGCGAAAAGTCAACGCTGATACCGCCTAAGTAAAAGGCGAAGAAGCTCCAAAGACGTTCCTAAGGGAATGCAGAGCTTATACCGCCTAAGTAAAAGGCGAAGAAGTTCCAAAGACGTTCCTAAGGGGATGCAGAACTTACAGCGAAAAATAAACGCTGATTCCGCTGAAGTAAAAGGCGAAGAAGCTCCTAAGGGAGGCTTATAATGAAAAAGTCAGTATTGATACAAAAGATTGTGCCCCATTGCAGGAATGTGTGTATCTTCGGCACAAAATATCATTTTGCATAACATAACATCATCACATCATTTTGCATAGCATAATCATCATACATCATGCTGCATGTGGCACAAGAAGGGGGCATGTTATCGATCTTCGGAAAATGCTTTGAAAAGGGGCAAATCATGCCAAGTTACAGGGAGAAACAATATTGATTTTCGAGGTATAGCTTCGGAGATTATTTTTACGAAGCTTGGATATTTCTTATCAGAACACTATGGATATTGTCGTGATAAATGATAAATTCTTCTTCACGAAGCATGAAAAGAAGGGAAGGTGTTTTTTCGTCGAAGACTCAAAAATGGTACGTGTTTAAAGTTTCATGCATCGTAAAGAATTGAATCATAAAACAAGTATATTACATACAGGATTACAGAATATTACACAAATCATATATCAAATGTTTTTTGCAATAGCACTTAGTCTTCCCTAAGTACTATCTCTGCAGCTTCGTTCAGCAGTCGATCGACAACCTGATCCATGATAGCTTCGTCCATCTTTTTAATTTCGTCGTCATCTTTAGGCTGAGGGCCCGAAGATGCTTGAGTAGGATCTGAGTGAGGACGGGACACGACTACATTACTATTACAAATCGCAAACAGATCTTAAAAGCCTAAAGATTACAACACGGTAAAAACTATTATTTAGTACCTAATTGACCTTCGGGCTCTGTGCTCTTTTTAGCAGCCTTAGCCACTTCTCTAGCATCATGGATGCCCTTTTCACTTCTCTGAATAATTTCTCTTGCCATTTCTCGGCCACCGTTATCCCAGATATCAGTAAAAAACTTTCCACCAATTATGCTAGCTTCGGCCGAAGGATCTTTTGTATCTTCAAAGGACAAAGCAGCTTCGGACTGTGCTAAAATTTTCACATGCTCACAGCCCTTCTTCTCTAAAATGGTGGCAATCCCTCTGGCGCCAGAGAAGGCACATATATCTCCTCGGCTATTTAAAATTTCTTCGAAGGCTTCAGCTTCGTGGTCAATCCATTCAATGACACTTTCGGGATTGCCCCTCAAAAAATTTTCTTCACTTGAGAATGCGCCGACTTTGGCGAAGCTAGCCTTTAATTTTTTAATACAATCTACAGATTTATTGTAGCATTTCTTTTTGGACGAACGAAGCTCTTCAACAGTCACTTCTAGATGATCTGCCCATTGATCGCTGAGTTCACGCTTTGTTTCTTCAAGTATACGTTCTTCTTTGGCTCTGGCCAGTTGTTTCCGAAGGTCTTCAATTTCGCGTTTCTGAGCTTCAGCTTGACTTTTGAAAGCAGCTTCGTCCTCCTTTATTTTATCTATCAATGAGTATAATATTTTGTCTTTTTCGAGACCTTCGTTCCTCAGTTCAATTACTTCGGAACGAAGGTTGCTCAGGGCTATAGTACATCCTTCGTCCTCAGCATCTTTCTGTGCTCTGAGGGCATTGCTGAGTATCAGGCCCTGCAGACAGGAATATGTCTGTGTCAATAGTTTTAAACAAACGGAAAATTTTGAATTCAACAAAAATATAAGAATTCCATTTGTCGCACCTTTAAACTGTTGTAAGCTAGGCTGTCAGCCAGATCGTTCTTTGACAGCACCGAAAGTCCGTCTTCTAAAGTTGGAAATCCGAAGCTTCTGCTCATCTCCCGACAGACAGAAATTTCCTTGCTGTCGGGGAGGCAATACAAGAAATCTTCTTCTCCACTGCCATTAAATATCAACGCCCCCTTTGGATATTTCAACTTTTGGGCATAGTGTTGGGCCTCTTGTTCTTCTTTTTCTGTTAATTTTTTCCCCGAAGCATGACGAAAAATATAATCACGAATTTTGGATGCTTCGGGGGTAACAACACCAGTTCCTTCAGCAAAAGTTGGCTCTGTTATTTTTTCTGCCTCAATTTCCAAGGTTTTTGCCTTTGAGGGCCCTGAGGGCCCAGCTTCGGCTTCAGTATCTTGCTCTGGAGCTTTAGAACCCGAAGCTTCGACTGTTGTTTCAGGAGTGACGGCAGCCTTCTTCGGAGGGGTGCTTGAAGATTTGATCGTTTCCAGCACATCTAGCACATTAGCCATTCTCCTTCTTTTCGGAGTCACTGCTGGCACTTTTTGATTACTTACTGTTTCAATGTTTGCCACAGGACTCAAAACTTCTGATGTTTTGGAGTCCTCGGTTGCTTCCTTTACCTCTTCCATTTTTTCTGTGAATGGCGCTTCGGCCTTCTCTTTCGTTTCTGGTAACAAAATTTTTGATTGCTCTAATTTTGTCTTCGTTGGTATTTCGGCTGTTTCTGTGACTTCTGGCAGCAAAGTTGGCTCGGCTGGTTTTTCAGCTTCGGTGGCCGAAGAAGTCTCTCCGGTAAACTCAGGCACCGAAGCTGGTTCAATATAACGCGGTCGATAAGTAAGAACCTTTATCTTCTTCCTTTTCGGTTCTGGCTCGCTAGGAGCAGCTGCAGTTTCTTCTTTTGCAGAGGTTGTATTTTTTCTCTTCTGCCTTCGAATGGGGTAGCAATAGTCAGGGTAGACAAACCCGATGGCATCAAATACCCGATTCAGCCTTTTCTTTTTTCGGCCTCCGAAGGCTGCTGACATTGCAGTATCTTCGACCTTCGAGTATGTCCCAAGCAGCTCATCACTTAAATTGTCAATGCTTTTCAACCACTCATCGTCTGGCTCAATAAATTTATCTTCAAATTTAAAAGTGTACTTAAACCTGACAAGTCCACCTTCGTCGGCCTCTTTAACGGTTTCTTGTGGCATTTCCCATTTCTCCGCAAGCGGCCACACCCTGAAGGCAATATGCTCTTGTACTAAGTCCCTTGTTCCTATAAAAGAGCAGACAACGCCGAAGGCTCTTTGGCACTCTTCGGCGGCTTCGTTCATTTCAACCTTCGGCCTCCGAAGGCCGAAGCTTTGCCAAATAGGACGCATAATTATACCTTTGATGTCTTCTCGTGCTGATAAGTCATTCTTCACATAAAACCATTCTGTCATCCAATCCCCGGGCCATCTCTTCCGAAAGGTTGGTACGGGACAGCTTGCCCCGGACCGAGAGACGAAGCTGTAGCAGCCAAAGTTGTTATGGTACTGTTCTTTGCCCCAAGGCTTTGTTTCATATAATAATTCATGAACATTACAGAAGCTTCTTGCGTCAGGCTTCAGACCTTGGCTTCTCGCGGCCCACACGAAGATATTTAGCCTTATAATTGCCTCGGGAGTAAGTTGATGAAGATAGACTTCGAAGATTTTCAACACCTCCACGACGAAGCTGCTCAAGGGGAATCGCAATCCAGCTTTCAAAAAGCTTCGATACACCACAACTTCATTTTCTTCAGGGTGTGGACAAGTTTTTTCCCCTTCGTCCGCCCTCACAATGGACAGATCCCGGAAATACCTTCCTCTCATATTAACAAGATGATTCTCTTTGATAGTTGATTTACCATAAACTGAATGGCTTGGTCGCCAGGGGCGATCTTCGGAGTCTTCGCCACCGCTGTCCACATCATAACTTTCACTGTCACCAGTATCTTCAGACAGCCCTTCCAGAATTTCCCTGGTGATCTTTTCTGTGTTGGTCTTCGACATTGCTATAAGAAACCCTAAGTTCTTCTCTTCATCAAGACTCAGCTTCATCTCAGCAGCAGCCTTCTTAGCAGCTTCAGACATCTTCGGAAACACTAAAAAACTGTTTTTAAAAGCCGAAGCTTCAAAGCTAAAAACTTAGCAGATCACAGTGCACAAGAGCTAAAAAATGAGTGAGCAGGAGTGGTTGGCCAGAAAGCGTGCAAAATAAGTTTGCGGTATGGCCGTATTTATACGCTTGATGCGTTGAAAGTTGAAAGACCCCACTTGTCATTGAATGTTGCTATTCTAGCAAAGGGAAGGTGTTTTTTCGGACCTTCGGCATAAAGCCTTCGTTCATATCGCAATCTGAATTTATTATTTCAAACAAATTAATATTGCGAGGGGCTACTGTTGGGGGCCTTCGGCTTCCGAAGGTCCTCAAAAACATGATTTAACAGTGTTTCTAGAGTGTAATGTGTGAACAGGTACCTTCGGACTTATGTCAAAGAGGGAGAACCTCAAAAGATACGAAGGTTGGCAGTGCCGAAGCTGTGAAGCAGGAAAGCTTCGGCATGTTCGCAGAAAAGGGAACCGACTTAAAGATGAAAAGGCCATTTAGACCTCGATAGATTGCTATGGAATTAGCACCAAATGTAAAGGGCATGTATGTAATTTTGTATGGGTTGTATCCCGTGCCTATAAATAGGTGAACAGTACCCCCGTACTGTTCACGCTGACTTGGCATTTGCTTTTGCGTCACGCTTGTACTTTTTATCTTCTCTCAGGACCGAAGGTACATTTGTAATTTGAAATCATTTCTATTTTTCCATGTTAATAAAATAGAAATGATTCTATGATGATGCTTATATTATATTTCATGCTTTATATGAATCCTTCGTCATTACTTGTTATGTTCACGAAGGTATGTCTCTTATGACCTTCGTCCAAAGCTCATTATCTCCCGAAGGGACATAATGCTTCGAAGGACGAAGGGCTTTAACACTTAACACTTTTTATGTTGCCTTGTTCTTAACTCTTAGCATTTGAGAACAAGTCCCCAACAGATATTATTGAAAATGGTCGTTCATGGCTATTTTTGACAAAAATGGGGGTTGTGTGGCCATTGATCGTTGACCAGAGGCTCATACACCTCACCCCACATATGTTTCCTTGCCATAGATCACATTCTTGGATTTCTGGTGGAGACCATTTCTTGGTCAAAAATCCGTAGGTGTTAGCCTTCGGTATTATTGAAAATGGTCGTTCATGGCTATTTTCGACAAAAATGGGGGTTGTGTGGCCATTGATCATCGACTAGAGGCTCATACACCTTCATTCATGGCTATTTTCAACAAAAATGGGGGTTGTGTGGCCATTGATCATCGACTAGAGGCTCATACACCTCACCCCACATATGTTTCCTTGCCATAGATCACATTCTTGGATTTCTGGTGGAGACCATTTCTTGGTCAAAAATCCATAGGTGTTAGCCTTTGGTATTATTGAAAATGGTCGTTCATTGCTATTTTCATAAAAAATGGGGGTTGTGTGGCCATTGATCATCGACCAGAGGCTCATACACCTCACCCTACATATGTTTCCTTGCCATAGATCACATTCTTGGATTTCTGGTGGAGACCATTTCTTGGACAAAAATCCGTAGGTGTTAGCCTTCGGTATTATTGAAAATGGTCGTTCATGGCTATTTTCGGCAAAAATGGGGGTTGTGTGGCCATTGATCGTCGACCAGAGGCTCATACACCTCACCCCACATATGTTTCCTTGCCATAGATCACATTCTTGGATTTCTGGTGGAGACCATTTCTTGGTCAAAAATCCATACGTGTTAGCCTTTGGTATTTTTGAAAATGATCGCTCATGGCTATTTTCAAGGTCGCTCATGGCTATTTTCAAGGTCGCTCATGGCTATTTTCATAAATACCGAAGGCTAACACCTACGGATCTTTGACCAAGAAATGGGGGTTGTGTGGCCATTGATCATCGACCAGAGGCTCATACACCTCACCCCACATATGTTTCCTTGCCATAGATCACATTCTTGGATTTCTGGTGGAGACCATTTCTTGGTCAAAACCTCACCCCACATATGTTTCCTTGCCATAGATTACATTCTTGGATTTCTGGTGGAGACCATTTCTTGGTCAAAATCTGTAGGTGCTAGCCTTCGGTATTATTGAAAATGGTCGTTCATGGCTATTTTCGACAAAAATGGGGGTTGTGTGGCCATTGATCATCGACCAGAGGCTCATACACCTCACCCCACATACGTTTCCTTGCCATAGATCACATTCTTGGATTTCTGGTGGAGACCATTTCTTGGTCAAAAACTCGTACGTGTTAGCCTTCAGTATTATTGAAAATGGTCGTTCATGGCTATTTTCGACAAAAATGGGGGTTGTGTGGCCATTGATCATCGACCAGACGCTCATACACCTCACCCCACATATGTTTCCTTGCCATAGATCACATTCTTGGATTTCTGGTGGAGACCATTTCTTGGTTAAAAACTCGTACGTGTTAGCCTCTAATATTATTGAAAATGGTCGTTCATGGCTATTTTCGACAAAAATGGGGGTTGTGTGGCCATTGATCATCGACCAGAGGCTCATACACCTCACCCCACATATGTTTCCTTGCCATAGATCACATTCTTGGATTTCTGGTGGAGACCATTACTTGGTCAAAAATCCGTACGTGTTAGCCTTCGGTATTATTGAAAATGGTCGTTCATGGCTATTTTCGACAAAAATGGGGGTTGTGTGGCCATTGATCATCGACCAGAGGCTCGTACACTTCACCCCACATATGTTTTCTTGCCATAGATCAGAATCTTGGATTTCTCGTGGAGACCATTTGTTGGTCAAAAATTCGTAGGTGTTAGCCTTCGGTATTATTGAAAATGGTCGTTCATGGCTATTTTCGACAAAAATGGGGGTTGTGTGGTCATTGATCTTCGACCAGAGGCTCATACACCTCACTACACATATGTTTCCTTATCGTAGATCACATTCTTGGATTTCTGGTGGAGACCATTTCTTGGTCAAAAATCCGTAGGTGTTAGCCTTCGATATTATTGAAAATGGTCATTCATGGCTATTTTCGGCAAAATGGGGGTTGTGTGGCCATTGATCGTCGACCAGAGGCTCATACACCTCACCCCACATATGTTTCCTTGTCGTAGATCACATTCTTGGATTTCTGGTGGAAACCATTTCTTGGTCAAAAATCCGTAGGTGTTAGCCTTCGATATTATTGAAAATGGTCATTCATGGCTATTTTCGGCAAAATGGGGGTTGTGTGGCCATTGATCGTCGACCAGAGGCTCATACACCTCACCCCACATATGTTTCCTTGCCATAGATCACATTCTTGGATTTCTGGTGGAGACCATTTCTTGGTCAAAAATCCGTAGGTGTTAGCCTTCGATATTATTGAAAATGGTCGTTCATGGCTATTTTCGACAAAAATGGGGGTTGTGTGGCCATTGATCATCGACCAGAGGCTCATACACCTCACCCCACATATGTTTCCTTGCCATAGATCACATTCTTGGATTTCTGGTGGAGACCATTTCTTGGTCAAAAATCCGTATGTGTTAGTCTTTGGTATTATTGAAAATGGTCGTTCATGGCTATTTTCGACAAAAATGGGGGTTGTGTGGCCATTGATCATCGACCAGAGGCTCGTACACTTCACCCCACATATGTTTTCTTGCCATAAATCAGAATCTTGGATTTCTCGTGGAGACCATTTGTTGGTCAAAAATTCGTAGGTGTTAGCCTTCGGTATTATTGAAAATGGTCGTTCATGGCTATTTTCGACAAAAATGGGGGTTGTGTGGCCATTGATCATCGACCAGACGCTCATACACCTCACCCCACATATGTTTCCTTGCCATAGATCACATTCTTGGATTTCAGGTGGAGACCATTTCTTGGTCAAAAATCTGTATGTGTTAGCCTTCGATATTATTGAAAATGGTCATTCATGGCTATTTTTGACAAAAATGGGGGTTGTGTGGCCATTGATCTTCCACCAGAGGCTCATACACCTCACCCCACATATGTTTCCTTGCCATAGATCACATTCTTGGATTTCTGGTGGAGACCATTTCTTGGTCAAAAATTCGTAGGTGTTAGCCTTCGGTATTATTGTAAATGGTCATTCTATGGCAAGGAAACATATGTGGGGTGAAGTGTATGAGCGTCTGGTCGATGATCAATGGCCACACAACCCCCATTTTTGCCGAAAATAGCCATGAGCGACCATTTTCAATAATACTAGAGGCTAAGACCTACGGATTTTTGCCCATGAAATGGTCTCCACCAGAAATCCAAGAATGTGATCTATGGCAAGGAAACATATGTGGGGTGAGGTGTATGAGCCTCTGGTCGATGATCAATGGCCATACAACCCCCTTTTTTTGTCGAAAATAGCCATGAACGACCATTTTCAATAATATCGAAGGCTAACACCTACGGATTTTTCACCAAGAAATGGTCTCCACCAGAAATCCAAGAATGTGATCTACGACAAGGAAACATATGTGGGGTGAGGTGTATGAGCCTCTGGTCGACGATCAATGGCCACACAACCCCCATTTTGCCGAAAATAGCCATGAATGACCATTTTCAATAATACCGAAGGCTAACACCTACAGATTTTTGACCAATAAATGGTCTCCACCAGAAATCCAAGAATGTGATCTATGGCAAGGAAACATATGTGGGGTGAGGTGTACGAGCATCTGGTCGATGATCAATGGCCACACAACCCCCATTTTTGTCAAAAATTGCCATGAACGACTATTTTCAATAATACCGAAGGCTAACACCTACGGATTTCTGACCAAGAAATCGTCTCCACCAGAAATCCAAAAATGTGATATATGGCAAGGAAACATATGTGGGGTGAGGTGTACGAGACTCTGGTCGATGATCAATGGCCACACAACCCCCATTTTTGTCGAAAATAGCCATGAACGACATTTTCAATAATACCAAATGCTAACACCTACGGATTTTTGACCAAAAATGGTCTCCACCAGAAATCCAAGAATGTGATCTATGGCAAGGAAACATATGTGGGGTGAGGTGTACGAGCCTCTGGTCGATGATCAATGGCCACACAACCCCCATTTTTGTCGAAAATAGCCATGAACGACCATTTTCAAAAATACCGAAGACTAACACCTACAGATTTTTGACCAAGAAATGGTCTCCACCAGAAATCCAAGAATGTGATCTATGGCAAGGAAACATATGTGGTTGAGGTGTACGAGCCTCTGGTCGATGATCAATGGCCACACAACCCCCATTTTTGTCGAAAATAGCCATGAACGACCATTTTCAATAATACCGAAGGCTAACACGTACGAGTTTTTGACCAAGAAATGGTCTCCACCAGAAATCCAAGAATGTGATCTATGGCAAGGAAACATATGTGGGGTGAGGTTTATGAGCCTCTAGTCGATGATAAATGGCCACACAACCCCCATTTTTTATGAAAATAGCCATGAGCGACCTTGAAAATAGCCATGAGCGACCATTTTCAATAATACTAGAGGCTAACACCTACGGATTTTAGACCAAGAAATGGTCTCCACCAGAAATCCAAGAATGTGATCTATGGCAAGGAAACATATGTGGGTGTCGAAAATAGCCATGAACGACCATTTTCAATAATACCGAAGGCTAACACCTACGGATTTTTGACCAAGAAATGGTCTCCACCAGAAATCCAAGAATGTAATCTATGGCAAGGAAACATATGTGGGGTGAGGTTTATGAGCCTCTAGTCGATGATAAATGGCCACACAACCCCCATTTTTTATGAAAATAGCCATGAGCGACCATTTTCAATAATACTAGAGGCTAAGACCTACGGATTTTTGACCAAGAAATGGTTGAAAGGGAATTAGGCTTACACCTAGTTCCTATATAATTTTGGTGGTTGAATTGCCCAACACAAACAATTGGACTGACTAGTTTTGCTCTAGATTATATGTTCTACAGGTGCCAAAGGTTCATCTATAACCATACTAAATCGACTGTCCGAAATACCGTAGATTATTCCGGACAGGAGAAGCTTTTTGGAAAAACAGGCCAAGCGCGGACTGTCCGGGCCCTTGCGGCGGACCGTCCGCGACACAAGGATGTCACTCGGCCAGAACCAATGCAAAAATCGAAGTCTACACTATGGACTGTCCGGAGGAAAAGCAAAGACCGTCCGAGCCCTTGCGCGGACCGTCCGGCCTCTGGCGCGGACCGTCCGGTAGGTGAGAAACCGAAAAACCCGAAGGTGACGGGTTCGGAGAAATGAATTATAGCGGGTTCGCGGACCGTCCGGGCCAGGATCGCGGACCGTCCGCGACTAGGTCTGTCTGACATCTGACAACGCATTAAATGCAATATAGCCGTTGATATAGCCGTTACTGCTGACCGTTTCATTTTCAGCCGTTGATCTACTGGGGCGGACCGTCCGGACCTGGCACGCGGACCGTCCGCGCTCAGCAGAATGGAGCAACGACTAGGAAGTGGTTGGTGGCTATAAATACAACCCCAACCACCTCCATTCACTTCATCCAAGCATTCCAACCTTCAACATTCAATACAAGAGCTAGCATTCCATTCCAAGACACATTCAAAGCCTCCATCTCTCCAAGTTTCACAATTGAGAAAAGAGATCATTAGTGATTAGTGACTTGAGAGAGAAAGTGATCCGTGTGTTATTCGTCGCTCTTGTCGCTTGGCCTTTTTGCAATCGTGCTTTCTTGATTCTTTCATTACGATCAAGCACTCACTTGTAATCGAGGTAAGAGGCACCAATTGTGTGGTGGCCCTTGTGGGAACTTTGTGTTCCAAGTGATTGAGAAGAGAAAGCTCACTCGATCCGTGGGATCGTTTGAGAGAGGGAAGGGTTGAAAGAGACCCGGCCTTTGTGGCCTCCTCAACGGGGAGTAGGTTTGCAAGAACCGAACCTCGGTAAAACAAATCCGCGTGTCACACTCTTCATTTGCTTGCGATTTGTTTTCCACCCTCTCTCGCGGACTCGTTTCTTTATTACTAACGCTAACCCGGCTTGTAGTTGTGTTTATATTTGTAAATTTCAGTTTCGCCCTATTCACCCCCCCTCTAGGCGACTTTCAATTGGTATCAAAGCTCGGTGCTTCATTAGAGCCTAACCGCTCGAAGTGATGTCGGGAGATCACGCCAAGAAGGAGATGGAGACTGGCGAAAAGCCCACTACAAGCCACGGGAGCACTTCATCGGAAGAGTCCCGCACCAAAAGGAGGGAGAAGAAGAAGAGCTCCTCCAACAAAGGGAAGGAGAAGAAATCTTCTTCTCACCACAAAGAGAAGAAGGAAAAATCTTCTTCCCACAAGCCGCATCGAAGCGGGGACAAGCAAAAGAGGATGAGGAAAGTGGTCTACTACGAGACCGACACTTCATCAACATCAACCTCCGACTTTGATGCACCCTCCGTAACTTCTAAACGCCAAGAACGTAAGAAGTTTAGTAAGATCCCCCTACACTATTCTCGCATTTCTAAACATGCACCTCTACTTTCCGTCCCATTAGGCAAACCACCAACTTTTGATGGTGAAGATTATGCTATGTGGAGTGATTTAATGAGATTTCATCTAACCTCACTCCACAAAAGTATATGGGATGTTGTTGAGTTTGGTGCACAGGTACCGTCAGTAGGGGATAAAGACTATGACGAGGATGAGGTGGCCCAAATCGAGCACTTCAACTCTCAAGCGACAACAATACTCCTCGCCTCTTTGAGTAGAGAGGAGTATAACAAAGTTCAAGGGTTGAAGAGCGCCAAGGAGGTTTGGGATGTGCTCAAAACCGCGCACGAGGGAGACGAGCTCACCAAGATCACCAAGCGGGAAACGATCGAGGGGGAGCTCAGTCGGTTCCGGCTTCGCAAAGGGGAGGAGCCACAACATATGTACAACCGGCTCAAGACCTTGGTGAACCAAGTGCGCAACCTCGGGAGCGTAAAGTGGGATGACCACGAGGTGGTTAAGGTTATTCTAAGATCTCTTATTTTCCTTAACCCTACTCAAGTTCAATTAATTCATGGTAATCGTAGATATACTAAAATGACCCCCGAGGAAGTTATCGGGCATTTTGTAAGTTTTGAGTGCATGGTCGAAGGCTCAAGGAAGATCAACGAGCTTGATGATCCATCTACATCCGAAGCTCAACCCGTCGCATTCAAAGCGACGGAAGAAAAGAAGGAGGAGTCTACACCAAATCGACAACCAATAGACGCCTCCAAGCTTGACAATGAAGAAATGGCGCTAGTCATCAAGAGCTTCCGCCAAATCCTCAAACAGAGGAGGGGGAAAGACTACAAGTCCCGCTCCAAGAAGGTTTGCTACAAATGTGGTAAGCCCGGTCATTTTATTGCTAAATGTCCTATATCAAGTGACAGTGACCGAGGCAACGACAAGAAAGGGAGAAGAAAGGAGAAGAAGAGGTACTACAAGAAGAAGGGCGGAGATGCCCATGTTTGTCGGGAGTGGGATTCCGACGAAAGCTCAAGCGACTCCTCCGACGACGAGGACGCCGCTAGCATCGCCGTCACCAAGGGACTTCTCTTCCCAAACGTCGGCCACAAGTGCCTCATGGTAAAGGACGGCAAAAAGAAGGTAAAATCCAAATCATCCACTAAATATGAGTCTTCTAGTGATGATAATGCTAGTGATGAGGAGGATAACTTGCGCTCTCTTTTTGCCAACCTCAATATGCAACAAAAAGAAAAACTTAATGAATTGATTAGTGCCATTCATGAAAAGGATGATCTCTTGGACACCCAAGAGGACTTCCTTATTAAAGAAAATAAGAAGCATGTTAAGGTTAAAAATGCTTATGCTCTAGAAGTAGAAAAATGTGAAAAATTATCTAGTGAGCTAAGCACTTGCCGTGAGATGATTGACAACCTTAGGAATGAAAATGCTAGTTTAAATAAGGTTGATTCACATGTTTGCAATGTTTCAATTCCCAATCCTAGAGATAATAATGATGATTTGCTTGCTAGGATTGATGAATTAAACATTTCCCTTGCTAGCCTTAGAGATGAAAATAAAAAATTGCTTGCTAAGGCTAAAGATTTTGATGTTTGCAAAATTACAATTTCCGATCTTAGAGATAAGAATGATATACTTCATGCTAAGATTGTTGAACTTAATTCTTGCAAACCCTCTACATCTACCATTGAGCATGTCACTATTTGCACTAGATGTAGAGATATTGATGTAGATGCTATTCATGATCACATGATTTTAATTAAACAACAAAATGTTCATATAGCTAAATTAGATGCTAAAATTGCCGAGCACAACCTAGAAAATGAGAAATTTAAATTTGCTCGTAGCATGCTTTATAATGGGAGACACCCTGGCATCAAGGATGGCATTGGCTTCCAAAGGGGAGACAATGTCAAACTTAATGCCCCTCCTAAAAGATTGTCCAATTTTGTTAAGGGCAAGGCTCCCATGCCTCAGGATAACGAGGGTTACATTTTATACCCTGCCGGTTATCCCGAGGACAAAATTAGAAAAATTCATTCTAGGAAGTCTCACTCTGGTTCTAACCATGCTTTTATGTATAAGAGTGAGACATCTAGCTCTAGGCAACCAACCCGTGCTAGGTTGTCTAGAAAGAAAACTCCTAGTGCATCAAATGATCAAAACACTTCCTTTAAAACTTTTGATGCATCTTATGTTTTAACTAACAATTCCGGCAAGGTAGTTGCCAAATATGTTGGGGGCAAGCACAAGGGGTCAAAGACTTGTGTTTGGGTACCCAAAGTTCTTGTGTCTAATGCCAAAGGACCCAAAACCATTTGGGTACCTAAAGTCAAGAACTAAACTTGTTTTGTAGGTTTATGCATCCGGGGGCTCAAGTTGGATACTCGACAGCGGGTGCACGAACCACATGACAGGGGAGAAGAAAATGTTCTCCTCCTATGAGAAAAACCAAGATCCCCAACGAGCTATCACATTCGGGGATGGAAATCAAGGTTTGGTCAAAGGTTTGGGTAAAATTGCTATATCTCCGGACCATTCCATTTCCAATGTTTTTCTTGTTGATTCCTTAGATTACAACTTGCTTTCTGTTTCCCAATTATGTCAAATGGGCTACAACTGTCTATTCACTGATATAGGTGTCACTGTCTTTAGAAGAAGTGATGATTCAATAGCATTTAAGGGAGTGTTAGAGGGTCAGCTATACTTGGTAGATTTTGATAGAGCTGAACTCGACACTTGCTTAATTGCTAAGACTAACATGGGTTGGCTCTGGCACCGCCGACTAGCTCATGTTGGGATGAAGAATCTTCATAAGCTTCTAAAGGGAGAACACATTTTAGGACTAACAAATGTTCATTTTGAGAAAGACAGGATTTGTAGCGCATGCCAAGCAGGAAAGCAAGTTGGCTCTCATCATCCGCATAAGAACATAATGACGACCGACAGGCCACTGGAGCTCCTGCACATGGATCTATTCGGCCCAATAGCCTACATAAGCATCGGCGGGAGTAAGTACTGTCTAGTTATTGTGGATGATTATTCTCGCTTCACTTGGGTATTCTTTTTACAGGAAAAATCTCAAACCCAAGAAACCTTAAAGGGATTCTTGAGACGGGCTCAAAATGAGTTCGGCTTAAGGATCAAGAAAATTAGAAGCGACAACGGGACGGAGTTCAAGAACTCTCAAATCGAAGGCTTCCTTGAGGAGGAGGGAATCAAGCATGAGTTCTCTTCTCCCTACACACCTCAACAAAATGGTGTAGTGGAGAGGAAGAATAGAACTCTATTGGACATGGCAAGGACCATGCTTGATGAGTACAAGACTTCGGATCGGTTTTGGGCCGAGGCGGTCAACACCGCTTGCTACGCCATCAACCGGTTATATCTTCACCGAATCCTCAAGAAGACATCGTATGAACTCCTAACCGGTAAAAAGCCCAACATTTCATATTTTAGAGTCTTTGGTAGCAAATGCTTTATTCTAGTTAAAAGAGGTAGAAAATCTAAATTTGCTCCTAAGACTGTAGAAGGCTTTTTACTTGGTTATGACTCAAACACAAGGGCATATAGGGTCTTTAACAAGTCCACCGGACTAGTTGAAGTCTCATGTGACGTTGTGTTTGATGAAACTAACGGCTCTCAAGTAGAGCATGTTGATCTTGATGAGATAGGTGATGACGAGGCTCCGTGCATCGCGTTAAGGAACATGTCCATCGGGGATGTGTGTCCTAAGGAATCCAAAGAGCCTCCAAACACACAAGATCAACCATCCTCCTCCACGCAAGCATCTCCACCAACTCAAAATGAGGATGAAGCTCAAGTTGATGAAGTAGAAGATCAAGCAAATGAGCCACCTCAAGATGATGGCAATGATCAAGGGGGAGATGCAAATGAGGAAGACAAGGAGGATGAAGAGCAAAGGCCGCCACACCCAAGAGTCCACCAAGCAATCCAACGAGATCACCCCGTCGACACCATCCTCGGCGACATTCATAAGGGGGTAACCACTAGATCTCGTGTTGCACACTTTTGCGAACATTACTCGTTTGTTTCCTCTATTGAGCCACACAAGGTAGAGGAAGCACTTCAAGATTCGGATTGGGTGGTGGCAATGCAAGAGGAACTCAACAACTTCACTAGGAATGAGGTATGGCATTTAGTTCCACGTCCTAACCAAAATGTTGTAGGAACCAAATGGGTCTTCCGCAACAAGCAAGATGAGCATGGTGTGGTGACAAGGAACAAAGCTCGACTTGTGGCCAAGGGATACTCCCAAGTCGAAGGTTTGGATTTCGGTGAAACCTATGCACCCGTAGCTAGGCTTGAGTCAATTCGAATATTATTGGCCTATGCTACTTACCATGGCTTTAAGCTTTATCAAATGGACGTGAAAAGTGCCTTCCTCAATGGACCAATCCAGGAAGAGGTCTATGTTGAGCAACCTCCCGGCTTTGAAGACAATGAGTATCCTAACCATGTCTATAAGCTCTCTAAGGCGCTTTATGGGCTCAAGCAAGCCCCAAGAGCATGGTATGAATGCCTTAGAGATTTCCTTATTGCAAATGGCTTCAAAGTCGGAAAGGCCGATCCCACACTCTTTACTAAAACTCTTGAAAATGACTTGTTTGTATGCCAAATTTATGTTGATGATATTATATTTGGGTCTACTAATGAGTCTACATGTGAAGAGTTTAGTAGGATCATGACACAGAAGTTCGAGATGTCTATGATGGGGGAGTTGAAGTATTTTCTAGGATTCCAAGTCAAACAACTCCAAGAGGGCACCTTCATCAGCCAAACGAAGTACACTCAAGACATTCTAACCAAGTTTGGGATGAAGGATGCCAAACCCATCAAGACACCCATGGGAACTAATGGGCATCTCGACCTCGACACGGGAGGTAAGTCCGTGGATCAAAAGGTATACCGGTCGATGATAGGTTCTTTACTCTATTTATGTGCATCTCGACCGGATATTATGCTTTCCGTATGCATGTGTGCAAGATTCCAAGCCGACCCTAAGGAAGCTCACCTTACGGCCGTAAAACGAATCTTGAGATATTTGGCTTATACTCCTAAGTTTGGGCTTTGGTATCCTTGGGGATCCACATTTGATTTGATTGGTTATTCGGATGCCGATTGGGCGGGGTGTAAAATCAATAGGAAGAGCACATCGGGGACTTGCCAGTTCTTGGGAAGATCCTTGGTGTCTTGGGCTTCAAAGAAGCAAAATTCGGTCGCTCTTTCCACCGCCGAAGCCGAGTATATTGCCGCAGGCCATTGTTGAGCGCAATTGCTTTGGATGAGGCAAACCCTGCGGGACTACGGTTACAAATTAACCAAAGTTCCTTTGCTATGTGATAATGAGAGTGCAATCAAAATGGCCGACAATCCCGTCGAGCATAGCCGCACTAAACACATAGCCATTCGGTATCACTTTTTGAGGGATCACCAACAAAAGGGAGATATCGAGATTTCTTACATTAATACTAAAGATCAATTAGCCGATATCTTTACCAAGCCTCTTGATGAACAATCTTTTAACAAACTTAGGCATGAGCTCAATATTCTTGATTCGCGCAATTTCTTTTGCTAGCTTGCACATATAGCTCATTTTATATACCTTTGATCATGTCTCTTTCATATGCTATGACTAATGTGTTTTCAAGTCTATTTCAAACCAAGTCATAGGTGTATTGAAAGGGAATTGGAGTCTTCGGCGAAGACAAAGGCTTCCACTACGTAACTCATCCTTCGCCGTCGCTCCAAGCAACTCTCCGTTCAAGGGGGAGAAAACTTGAGCACCAAGCAAAAGGACTTCGTCTTTGGTATAATCTTAACTCATTTATTTATGACCAAAGGGGAAGAAAGCACTTCGAGGGCTCTAATGATTCCGTTTTTGGCGATTCATGCCAAAGGGGGAGAAAGTAAGAGCCCAAAGCAAAAGGACCGCACCACCACCAATTTCAAAAACTTAACTTAAGTGTTGAATATTTTCAATTGGTATCCTATTGTGTTCAAAAGGGGGAGAAAGTAGTATTTCAAAATGATACATCAAAACCCTCTTGAACACTAAGAGGAGAATCTCATTTAGGGGGAGTTTTGTTTAGTCAAAGGAAAAGCATTTGAAACAGGGGGAGAAAATTTCAAATCTTGAAAATGCTTCTCAAAATCTTATTCATTTGCCTTTGACTATTTGCAAAAGAACTTTGAAAAGATTTACAAAAGATTTTGCAAAAACAAAACATGTGGTGCAAGCGTGGTCCAAAATGTTAAAATGAAGAAACAATCCATGCATATCTTGTAAGCATTTATATTGGCTCAATTCCAAGCAACCTTTGCACTTACATTATGCAAACTAGTTCAATTATGCACTTCTACATTTGCTTTGGTTTGTGTTGGCATCAATCACCAAAAAGGGGGAGATTGAAAGGGAATTAGGCTTACACCTAGTTCCTATATAATTTTGGTGGTTGAATTGCCCAACACAAACAATTGGACTGACTAGTTTTGCTCTAGATTATATGTTCTACAGGTGCCAAAGGTTCATCTATAACCATACTAAATCGACTGTCCGAAATACCGTAGATTATTCCGGACAGGAGAAGCTTTTTGGAAAAACAGGCCAAGCGCGGACTGTCCGGGCCCTTGCGGCAGACCGTCCGCGACACGAGGATGTCACTCGGCCAGAACCAATGCAAAAATCGAAGTCTACACTATGGACTGTCCGGAGGAAAAGCAAAGACCGTCCGAGCCCTTGCGCGGACCGTCCGGCCTCTGGCGCGGACCGTCCGGTAGGTGAGAAACCGAAAAACCCGAAGGTGACGGGTTCGGAGAAATGAATTATAGCTGGTTCGCGGACCGTCCGGGCCTGGATCGCGGACCGTCCGCGACTGGGTCTGTCTGACATCTGACAACGCATTAAATGCAATATAGCCGTTGATATAGCCGTTACTGCTGACCGTTGCATTTTCAGCCGTTGATCTACTAGGGCGGACCGTCCGGACCTGGCACGCGGACCGTCCGCGCTCAGCAGAATGGAGCAACGGCTAGGAAGTGGTTGGTGGCTATAAATACAACCCCAACCACCTCCATTCACTTCATCCAAGCATTCCAACCTTCAACATTCAATACAAGAGCTAGCATTCCATTCCAAGACACATTCAAAGCCTCCATCTCTCCAAGTTTCACAATTGAGAAAAGAGATCATTAGTGATTAGTGACTTGAGAGAGAAAGTGATCCATGTGTTATTCGATGCTCTTGTCGCTTGGCCTTTTTGCAATCGTGCTTTCTTGATTCTTTCATTACGATCAAGCACTCACTTGTAATCGAGGCAAGAGGCACCAATTGTGTGGTGGCCCTTGTGGGAACTTTGTGTTCCAAGTGATTGAGAAGAGAAAGCTCACTCGATCCGTGGGATCGTTTGAGAGAGGGAAGGGTTGAAAGAGACCCGGCCTTTGTGGCCTCCTCAACGGGGAGTAGGTTTGCAAGAACTGAACCTCGGTAAAACAAATCCGCGTGTCACACTCTTCATTTGCTTGCGATTTGTTTTCCACCCTCTCTCGCGGACTCGTTTCTTTATTACTAACGCTAACCCGGCTTGTAGTTGTGTTTATATTTGTAAATTTCAGTTTCGCCCTATTCACCCCCCCTCTAGGCGACTTTCAATTGGTATCAAAGCTCGGTGCTTCATTAGAGCCTAACTGCTCGAAGTGATGTCGGGAGATCACGCCAAGAAGGAGATGGAGAACGGCGAAAAGCCCACTACAAGCCACGGGAGCACTTCATCGGAAGAGTCCCGCACCAAAAGGAGGGAGAAGAAGAAGAGCTCCTCCAACAAAGGGAAGGAGAAGAAATCTTCTTCTCACCACAAAGAGAAGAAGGAAAAATCTTCTTCCCACAAGCCGCATCGAAGCGGGGACAAGCAAAAGAGGATGAGGAAAGTGGTCTACTACGAGACCGACACTTCATCAACATCAACCTCCGACTCTGATGCGCCCTCCGTAACTTCTAAACGCCAAGAGCGTAAGAAGTTTAGTAAGATCCCCCTACACTATTCTCGCATTTCTAAACATGCACCTCTACTTTCCGTCCCATTAGGCAAACCACCAACTTTTGATGGTGAAGATTATGCTAGGTGGAGTGATTTAATGAGATTTCATCTAACCTCACTCCACAAAAGTATATGGGATGTTGTTGAGTTTGGTGCACAGGTACCGTCAGTAGGGGATAAAGACTATGACGAGGATGAGGTGGCCCAAATCGAGCACTTCAACTCTCAAGCGACAACAATACTCCTCGCCTCTTTGAGTAGAGAGGAGTATAACAAAGTTCAAGGGTTGAAGAGTGCCAAGGAGGTTTGGGATGAGCTCAAAACCGCGCACGAGGGAGACGAGCTCACCAAGATCACCAAGCGGGAAACGATCGAGGGGGAGCTCGGTCGGTTCCGGCTTCGCAAAGGGGAGGAGCCACAACATATGTACAACCGGCTCAAGACCTTGGTGAACCAAGTGCGCAACCTCGGGAGCGTAAAGTGGGATGACCACGAGGTGGTTAAGGTTATTCTTAGATCTCTTATTTTCCTTAACCCTACTCAAGTTCAATTAATTCATGGTAATCGTAGATATACTAAAATGACCCCCGAGGAAGTTATCGGGCGTTTTGTAAGTTTTGAGTGCATGGTCGAAGGCTCAAGGAAGATCAACGAGCTTGATGATCCATCTACATCCGAAGCTCAACCCGTCGCATTCAAAGCGACGGAAGAAAAGAAGGAGGAGTCTACACCAAATCGACAACCAATAGACGCCTCTAAGCTTGACAATGAAGAAATGGCGCTAGTCATCAAGAGCTTCCGCCAAATCCCCAAACAGAGGAGGGGGAAAGACTACAAGTCCCGCTCCAAGAAGGTTTGCTACAAATGTGGTAAGCCCGGTCATTTTATTGCTAAATGTACTATATCAAGTGACAGTGACCGAGGCAACGACAAGAAAGGGAGAAGAAAGGAGAAGAAGAGGTACTACAAGAAGAAGGGCGGAGATGCCCATGTTTGTCGGGAGTGGGATTCCGACGAAAGCTCAAGCGACTCCTCCGACGACGAGGACGCCGCCAACATCGCCGTCACCAAGGGACTTCTCTTCCCAAACGTCGGCCACAAGTGCCTCATGGCAAAGGACGGCAAAAAGAAGGTAAAATCCAAATCATCCACTAAATATGAGTCTTCTAGTGATGATAATGCTAGTGATGAGGAGGATAACTTGCGCTCTCTTTTTGCCAACCTCAACATGCAACAAAAAGAAAAACTTAATGAATTGATTAGTGCCATTCATGAAAAGGATGATCTCTTGGACACCCAAGAGGACTTCCTTATTAAAGAAAATAAGAAGCATGTTAAGGTTAAAAATGCTTATGCTCTAGAAGTAGAAAAATGTGAAAAATTATCTAGTGAGCTAAGCACTTGCCGTGAGATGATTGACAACCTTAGGAATGAAAATGCTAGTTTAAATAAGGTTGATTCACATGTTTGCAATGTTTCAATTCCCAATCCTAGAGATAATAATGATGATTTGCTTGCTAGGATTGATGAATTAAACATTTCCCTTGCTAGCCTTAGAGATGAAAATAAAAAATTGCTTGCTAAGGCTAAAGATTTTGATGTTTGCAAAATTACAATTTCCGATCTTAGAGATAAGAATGATATACTTCATGCTAAGATTGTTGAAATTCTTGCAAACCCTCTACATCTACCATTGAGCATGTCACTATTTGCACTAGATGTAGAGATATTGATGTAGATGCTATTCATGATCACATGATTTTAATTAAACAACAAAATGATCATATAGCTAAATTAGATGCTAAAATTGCCGAGCACAACCTAGAAAATGAGAAATTTAAATTTGCTCGTAGCATGCTTTATAATGGGAGACGCCCTGGCATCAAGGATGGCATTGGCTTCCAAAGGGGAGACAATGTCAAACTTAATGCCCCTCCTAAAAGATTGTCCAATTTTGTTAAGGGCAAGGCTCCCATGCCTCAGGATAACGAGGGTTACATTTTATACCCTGCCGGTTATCCCGAGGACAAAATTAGAAAAATTCATTCTAGGAAGTCTCACTCTGGTTCTAACCATGCTTTTATGTATAAGAGTGAGACATCTAGCTCTAGGCAACCAACCCGTGCTAGGTTGTCTAGAAAGAAAACTCCTAGTGCATCAAATGATCAAAACATTTCCTTTAAAACTTTTGATGCATCTTATGTTTTAACTAACAAATCCGGCAAGGTAGTTGCCAAATATGTTGGGGGCAAGCACAAGGGGTCAAAGACTTGTGTTTGGGTACCCAAAGTTCTTGTGTCTAATGCCAAAGGACCCAAAACCATTTGGGTACCTAAAGTCAAGAACTAAACTTGTTTTGTAGGTTTATGCATCCGGGGGCTCAAGTTGGATACTCGACAGCGGGTGCACGAACCACATGACAGGGGAGAAGAAAATGTTCTCCTCCTATGAGAAAAACCAAGATCCCCAACGAGCTATCACATTCGGGGATGGAAATCAAGGTTTGGTCAAAGGTTTGGGTAAAATTGCTATATCTCCGGACCATTCCATTTCCAATGTTTTTCTTGTTGATTCCTTAGATTACAACTTGCTTTCTGTTTCCCAATTATGTCAAATGGGCTACAACTGTCTATTCACTGATATAGGTGTCACTGTCTTTAGAAGAAGTGATGATTCAATAGCATTTAAGGCAGTGTTAGAGGGTCAGCTATACTTGGTAGATTTTGATAGAGCTGAACTCGACACTTGCTTAATTGCTAAGACTAACATGGGTTGGCTCTGGCACCGCCGACTAGCTCATGTTGGGATGAAGAATCTTCATAAGCTTCTAAAGGGAGAACACATTTTAGGACTAACAAATGTTCATTTTGAGAAAGACAGGATTTGTAGCGCATGCCAAGCAGGAAAGCAAGTTGGCTCTCATCATCCGCATAAGAACATAATGACGACCGACAGGCCACTGGAGCTCCTGCACATGGATCTATTCGGCCCAATAGCCTACATAAGCATCGGCGGGAGTAAGTACTGTCTAGTTATTGTGGATGATTATTCTCGCTTCACTTGGGTATTCTTTTTACAGGAAAAATCTCAAACCCAAGAAACCTTAAAGGGATTCTTGAGACGGGCTCAAAATGAGTTCGGCTTAAGGATCAAGAAAATTAGAAGCGACAACGGGACGGAGTTCAAGAACTCTCAAATCGAAGGCTTCCTTGAGGAGGAGGGAATCAAGCATGAGTTCTCTTCTCCCTACACACCTCAACAAA
Organism: Zea mays; assembly: GCF_902167145.1. Taxonomy (NCBI): domain Eukaryota; kingdom Viridiplantae; phylum Streptophyta; class Magnoliopsida; order Poales; family Poaceae; genus Zea; species Zea mays. The sequence goes on from NW_023366937.1 coordinate 71,798, forward strand.
ATGGTGTAGTGGAGAGGAAGAATAGAACTCTATTGGACATGGCAAGGACCATGCTTGATGAGTACAAGACTTCGGATCGATTTTGGGCCGAGGCGGTCAACACCGCTTGCTACGCCATCAACCGGTTATATCTTCACCGAATCCTCAAGAAGACATCGTATGAACTCCTAACCGGTAAAAAGCCCAACATTTCATATTTTAGAGTCTTTGGTAGCAAATGCTTTATTCTAGTTAAAAGAGGTAGAAAATCTAAATTTGCTCCTAAGACTGTAGAAGGCTTTTTACTTGGTTATGACTCAAACACAAGGGCATATAGGGTCTTTAACAAGTCCACCGGACTAGTTGAAGTCTCATGTGACGTTGTGTTTGATGAAACTAACGGCTCTCAAGTAGAGCATGTTGATCTTGATGAGATAGGTGATGACGAGGCTCCGTGCATCGCGTTAAGGAACATGTCCATCGGGGATGTGTGTCCTAAGGAATCCAAAGAGCCTCCAAACACACAAGATCAACCATCCTCCTCCACGCAAGCATCTCCACCAACTCAAAATGAGGATGAAGCTCAAGTTGATGAAGTAGAAGATCAAGCAAATGAGCCACCTCAAGATGATGGCAATGATCAAGGGGGAGATGCAAATGAGGAAGACAAGGAGGATGAAGAGCAAAGGCCGCCACACCCAAGAGTCCACCAAGCAATCCAACGAGATCACCCCATCGACACCATCCTCGGCGACATTCATAAGGGGGTAACCACTAGATCTCGTGTTGCACACTTTTGCGAACATTACTCGTTTGTTTCCTCTATTGAGCCACACAGGGTAGAGGAAGCACTTCAAGATTCGGATTGGGTGGTGGCAATGCAAGAGGAACTCAACAACTTCACTAGGAATGAGGTATGGCATTTAGTTCCACGTCCTAACCAAAATGTTGTAGGAACCAAATGGGTCTTCCGCAACAAGCAAGATGAGCATGGTGTGGTGACAAGGAACAAAGCTCGACTTGTGGCCAAGGGATACTCCCAAGTCGAAGGTTTGGATTTCGGTGAAACCTATGCACCCGTAGCTAGGCTTGAGTCAATTCGAATATTATTGGCCTATGCTACTTACCATGGCTTTAAGCTTTATCAAATGGACGTGAAAAGTGCCTTCCTCAATGGACCAATCAAGGAAGAGGTCTATGTTGAGCAACCTCCCGGCTTTGAAGACAGTGAGTATCCTAACCATGTCTATAAGCTCTCTAAGGCGCTTTATGGGCTCAAGCAAGCCCCAAGAGCATGGTATGAATGCCTTAGAGATTTCCTTATTGCAAATGGCTTCAAAGTCGGAAAGGCCGATCCCACACTCTTTACTAAAACTCTTGAAAATGACTTGTTTGTATGCCAAATTTATGTTGATGATATTATATTTGGGTCTACTAATGAGTCTACATGTGAAGAGTTTAGTAGGATCATGACACAGAAGTTCGAGATGTCTATGATGGGGGAGTTGAAGTATTTTCTAGGATTCCAAGTCAAACAACTCCAAGAGGGCACCTTCATCAGCCAAACGAAGTACACTCAAGACATTCTAACCAAGTTTGGGATGAAGGATGTCAAACCCATCAAGACACCCATGGGAACTAATGGGCATCTCGACCTCGACACGGGAGGTAAGTCCGTGGATCAAAAGGTATACCGGTCGATGATAGGTTCTTTACTCTATTTATGTGCATCTCGACCGGATATTATGCTTTCCGTATGCATGTGTGCAAGATTCCAAGCCGACCCTAAGGAAGCTCACCTTACGGCCGTAAAACGAATCTTGAGATATTTGGCTTATACTCCTAAGTTTGGGCTTTGGTATCCTTGGGGATCAAGATTTGATTTGATTGGTTATTCGGATGCCGATTGGGCGGGGTGTAAAATCAATAGGAAGAGCACATCGGGGACTTGCCAGTTCTTGGGAAGATCCTTGGTGTCTTGGGCTTCAAAGAAGCAAAATTCGGTCGCTCTTTCCACCGCCGAAGCCGAGTATATTGCCGCAGGCCATTGTTGCGCGCAATTGCTTTGGATGAGGCAAACCCTGTGGGACTACGGTTGCAAATTAACCAAAGTTCCTTTGCTATGTGATAATGAGAGTGCAATCAAAATGGCCGACAATCCCGTCGAGCATAGCCGCACTAAACACATAGCCATTCGGTATCACTTTTTGAGGGATCACCAACAAAAGGGAGATATCGAGATTTCTTACATTAATACTAAAGATCAATTAGCTGATATCTTTACCAAGCCTCTTGATGAACAATCTTTTAACAAACTTAGGCATGAGCTCAATATTCTTGATTCGCGCAATTTCTTTTGCTAGCTTTCACATATAGCTCATTTTATATACCTTTGATCATGTCTCTTTCATATGCTATGACTAATGTGTTTTCAAGTCTATTTCAAACCAAGTCATAGGTGTATTGAAAGGGAATTGGAGTCTTCGGCGAAGACAAAGGCTTCCACTATGTAACTCATCCTTCGCCGTCGCTCCAAGCAACTCTCCGTTCAAGGGGGAGAAAACTTGAGCACCAAGCAAAAGGACTTCGTCTTTGGTATAATCTTAACTCATTTATTTATGACCAAAGGGGAAGAAAGCACTTCGAGGGCTCTAATGATTCCGTTTTTGGCGATTCATGCCAAAGGGGGAGAAAGTAAGAGCCCAAAGCAAAAGGACCGCACCACCACCAATTTCAAAAACTTAACTTAAGTGTTGAATATTTTCAATTGGTATCCTATTGTGTTCAAAAGGGGGAGAAAGTAGTATTTCAAAATGATACATCAAAACCCTCTTGAACACTAAGAGGAGAATCTCATTTAGGGGGAGTTTTGTTTAGTCAAAGGAAAAGCATTTGAAACAGGGGGAGAAAATTTCAAATCTTGAAAATGCTTCTCAAAATCTTATTCATTTGCCTTTGAATATTTGCAAAAGAACTTTGAAAAGATTTACAAAAGATTTTGCAAAAACAAAACATGTGGTGCAAGCGTGGTCCAAAATGTTAAAAATGAAGAAACAATCCATGCATATCTTGTAAGCATTTATATTGGCTCAATTCCAAGCAACCTTTGCACTTACATTATGCAAACTAGTTCAATTATGCACTTCTACATTTGCTTTGGTTTGTGTTGGCATCAATCACCAAAAAGAGGGAGATTGAAAGGGAATTAGGCTTACACCTAGTTCCTATATAATTTTGGTGGTTGAATTGCCCAACACAAACAATTGGACTGACTAGTTTTGCTCTAGATTATATGTTCTACAGGTGCCAAAGGTTCATCTATAACCATACTAAATCGACTGTCCGAAATACCGTAGATTATTCCGGACAGGAGATGCTTTTTGGAAAAACAGGCCAAGCGCGGACTGTCCGGGCCCTTGCGGCGGACCGTCCGCGACACAAGGATGTCACTCGGCCAGAACCAATGCAAAAATCGAAGTCTACACTATGGACTGTCCGGAGGAAAAGCAAAGACCGTCCGAGCCCTTGCGCGGACCGTCCGGCCTCTGGCGCGGACCGTCCGGTAGGTGAGAAACCGAAAAACCCGAAGGTGACGGGTTCGGAGAAATGAATTATAGCGGGTTCACGGACCGTCCGGGCCAGGATCGCGGACCGTCCGCGACTGGGTCTGTCTGACATCTGACAACGCATTAAATGCAATATAGCCATTGATATAGCCGTTACTGCTGACCGTTGCATTTTCAGCCGTTGATCTACTGGGGCGGACCGTCCGGACCTGGCACGCGGACCGTCCGCGCTCAGCAGAATGGAGCAACGGCTAGGAAGTGGTTGGTGGCTATAAATACAACCCCAACCACCTCCATTCACTTCATCCAAGCATTCCAACCTTCAACATTCAATACAAGAGCTAGCATTCCATTCCAAGACACATTCAAAGCCTCCATCTCTCCAAGTTTCACAATTGAGAAAAGAGATCATTAGTGATTAGTGACTTGAGAGAGAAAGTGATCCGTGTGTTATTCGTCGCTCTTGTCGCTTGGCCTTTTTGCAATCGTGCTTTCTTGATTCTTTCATTACGATCAAGCACTCACTTGTAATCGAGGCAAGAGGCACCAATTGTGTGGTGGCCCTTGTGGGAACTTTGTGTTCTAAGTGATTGAGAAGAGAAAGCTCACTCGATCCGTGGGATCGTTTGAGAGAGGGAAGGGTTGAAAGAGACCCGCCCTTTGTGGCCTCCTCAACGGGGAGTAGGTTTGCAAGAACCGAACCTCGGTAAATCAAATCCACGTGTCACACTCTTCATTTGCTTGCGATTTGTTTTCCACCCTCTCTCGCGGACTCGTTTCTTTATTACTAACGCTAACCCGGCTTGTAGTTGTGTTTATATTTGTAAATTTCAGTTTCGCCCTATTCACCCCCCCTCTAGGCGACTTTCAATGGTCTCCACCAGAAATCCAAGAATGTGATCTATGGCAAGGAAACATATGTGGGGTGAGGTGTATGAGCCTCTGGTCGATGATCAATGGCCACACAACCCCCATTTTTGTCGAAAATAGCCATGAACGACCATTTTCAATAATATCGAAGGCTAACACCTACGGATTTTTGACCAAGAAATGGTCTCCACCAGAAATCCAAGAATGTGATCTACGACAAGGAAACATATGTGGGGTGAGGTGTATGAGCCTCTGGTCGACGATCAATGGCCACACAACCCCCATTTTGCCGAAAATAGCCATGAATGACCATTTTCAATAATACCGAAGGCTAACACGTACGAGTTTTTAACCAAGAAATGGTTTCCACCAGAAATCCAAGAATGTAATCTATGGCAAGGAAACATATGTGGGGTGAGGTGTATGAGCGTCTGGTCGATGATCAATGGCCACACAACCCCCATTTTTTATGAAAATAGCCATGAGCGACCTTGAAAATAGCCATGAACGACATTTTCAATAATACCAAATGCTAACACCTACGGATTTTTGACCAAAAATGGTCTCCACCAGAAATCCAAGAATGTGATCTATGGCAAGGAAACATATGTGGGGTGAGGTGTACGAGCCTCTGGTCGATGATCAATGGCCACACAACCCCCATTTTTGTCGAAAATAGCCATGAACGACCATTTTCAATAATACCGAAGGCTAACACCTACGGATTTTTGACCAAGAAATGGTCTCCACCAGAAATCCAAGAATGTGATCTATGGCAAGGAAACATATGTGGGGTGAGGTGTACGAGCCTCTGGTCGATGATCAATGGCCACACAACCCACATTTTGCCGAAAATAGCCATGAATGACCATTTTCAATAATACCGAAGGCTAACACGTACGAGTTTTTAACCAAGAAATGGTCTCCACCAGAAATCCAAGAATGTGATCTATGGCAAGGAAACATATGTGGGGTGAGGTGTATGAGCGTCTGGTCGATGATCAATGGCCACACAACCCCCATTTTTGTCGAAAATAGCCATGAACGACCATTTTCAATAATACCGAAGGCTAACACCTACGGATTTTTGACCAAGAAATGGTCTCCACCAGAAATCCAAGAATGTGATCTATGGCAAGGAAACATATGTGGGGTGAGGTGTACGAGCCTCTGGTCGATGATCAATGGCCACACAACCCCCATTTTGCCGAAAATAGCCATGAATGACCATTTTCAATAATACCGAAGGCTAACACGTACGAGTCTTTAACCAAGAAATGGTCTCCACCAGAAATCCAAGAATGTGATCTATGGCAAGGAAACATATGTGGGGTGAGGTGTATGAGCGTCTGGTCGATGATCAATGGCCACACAACCCCCATTTTTGTCGAAAATAGCCATGAACGACCATTTTCAATAATACCGAAGGCTAACACCTACGGATTTTTGACCAAGAAATGGTCTCCACCAGAAATCCAAGAATGTGATCTATAGCAAGGAAACATATGTGGAGTGAGGTGTACGATCCTCTGGTCGATGATCAATGGCCACACAACCCCCATTTTTGTCGAAAATAGCCATGAATGACCATTTTCAAAAATACCGAAGGCTAACACGTTCGGATTTTTGACCAAGAAATGGTCTCCACCAGAAATCCAAGAATGTGATCTATGGCAAGGAAACATATGTGGGGTGAGGTGTATGAGCGTCTGGTCGATGATCAATGGCCACACAACCCCCATTTTTGTCGAAAATAGCCATGAACGACCATTTTCAATAATATCGAAGGCTAACACCTACGGATCTTTGACCAAGAAATGGTCTCCACCAGAAATCCAAGAATGTGATCTATGGCAAGGAAACATATGTGGGGTGAGGTTTATGAGCCTCTAGTCGATGATAAATAGCCACACAACCCCCATTTTTTATGAAAATAGCCATGAGCGACCTTGAAAATAGCCATGAGCGACCATTTTCAATAATACTAGAGGCTAACACCTACGGATTTTAGACCAAGAAATGGTCTCCACCAGAAATCCAAGAATGTGATCTATGGCAAGGAAACATATGTGGGGTGAGGTGTATGAGCGTTTGGTCAATGATCAATGGCCACACAACCCCCATTTTTGTCGAAAATAGCCATGAACGACCATTTTCAATAATACCGAAGGCTAACACCTACGGATTTTTGACCAAGAAATGGTCTCCACCAGAAATCTAAGAATGTGATCTATGGCAAGGAAACATATGTGGGGTGAGGTGTATGAGCCTCTGGTCGATGATCAATGGCCACACAACCCTCATTTTTGTCGAAAATAGCCATGAACGACCATTTTCAATAATATCGAAGGCTAACACCTACGGATTTTTGACCAAGAAATGGTCTCCACCAGAAATCCAAGAATGTGATCTACGACAAGGAAACATATGTGGGGTGAGGTGTATGAGCCTCTGGTCGACGATCAATGGCCACACAACCCCCATTTTGCCGAAAATAGCCACACAACCCCCATTTTTGTCGAAAATAGCCATGAACGACCATTTTCAATAATACCGAAGGCTAACACGTACGAGTTTTTGACCAAGAAATCATTAGTGATTAGTGACTTGAGAGAGAAAGTGATCCGTGTGTTATTCGTCGCTCTTGTCGCTTGGCCTTTTTGCAATCGTGCTTTCTTGATTCTTTCATTACGATCAAGCACTCACTTGTAATCGAGGCAAGAGGCACCAATTGTGTGGTGGCCCTTGTGGGAACTTTGTGTTCTAAGTGATTGAGAAGAGAAAGCTCACTCGATCCGTGGGATCGTTTGAGAGAGGGAAGGGTTGAAAGAGACCCGCCCTTTGTGGCCTCCTCAACGGGGAGTAGGTTTGCAAGAACCGAACCTCGGTAAATCAAATCCGCGTGTCACACTCTTCATTTGCTTGCGATTTGTTTTCCACCCTCTCTCGCGGACTCGTTTCTTTATTACTAACGCTAACCCGGCTTGTAGTTGTGTTTATATTTGTAAATTTCAGTTTCGCCCTATTCACCCCCCCTCTAGGCGACTTTCAATGGTCTCCACCAGAAATCCAAGAATGTGATCTATGGCAAGGAAACATATGTGGGGTGAGGTGTATGAGCCTCTGGTCGATGATCAATGGCCACACAACCCCCATTTTTGTCGAAAATAGCCATGAACGACCATTTTCAATAATATCGAAGGCTAACACCTACGGATTTTTGACCAAGAAATGGTCTCCACCAGAAATCCAAGAATGTGATCTACGACAAGGAAACATATGTGGGGTGAGGTGTATGAGCCTCTGGTCGACGATCAATGGCCACACAACCCCCATTTTGCCGAAAATAGCCATGAATGACCATTTTCAATAATACCGAAGGCTAACACGTACGAGTTTTTAACCAAGAAATGGTTTCCACCAGAAATCCAAGAATGTAATCTATGGCAAGGAAACATATGTGGGGTGAGGTGTATGAGCGTCTGGTCGATGATCAATGGCCACACAACCCCCATTTTTTATGAAAATAGCCATGAGCGACCTTGAAAATAGCCATGAACGACATTTTCAATAATACCAAATGCTAACACCTACGGATTTTTGACCAAAAATGGTCTCCACCAGAAATCCAAGAATGTGATCTATGGCAAGGAAACATATGTGGGGTGAGGTGTACGAGCCTCTGGTCGATGATCAATGGCCACACAACCCCCATTTTTGTCGAAAATAGCCATGAACGACCATTTTCAATAATACCGAAGGCTAACACCTACGGATTTTTGACCAAGAAATGGTCTCCACCAGAAATCCAAGAATGTGATCTATGGCAAGGAAACATATGTGGGGTGAGGTGTACGAGCCTCTGGTCGATGATCAATGGCCACACAACCCACATTTTGCCGAAAATAGCCATGAATGACCATTTTCAATAATACCGAAGGCTAACACGTACGAGTTTTTAACCAAGAAATGGTCTCCACCAGAAATCCAAGAATGTGATCTATGGCAAGGAAACATATGTGGGGTGAGGTGTATGAGCGTCTGGTCGATGATCAATGGCCACACAACCCCCATTTTTGTCGAAAATAGCCATGAACGACCATTTTCAATAATACCGAAGGCTAACACCTACGGATTTTTGACCAAGAAATGGTCTCCACCAGAAATCCAAGAATGTGATCTATGGCAAGGAAACATATGTGGGGTGAGGTGTACGAGCCTCTGGTCGATGATCAATGGCCACACAACCCCCATTTTGCCGAAAATAGCCATGAATGACCATTTTCAATAATACCGAAGGCTAACACGTACGAGTCTTTAACCAAGAAATGGTCTCCACCAGAAATCCAAGAATGTGATCTATGGCAAGGAAACATATGTGGGGTGAGGTGTATGAGCGTCTGGTCGATGATCAATGGCCACACAACCCCCATTTTTGTCGAAAATAGCCATGAACGACCATTTTCAATAATACCGAAGGCTAACACCTACGGATTTTTGACCAAGAAATGGTCTCCACCAGAAATCCAAGAATGTGATCTATAGCAAGGAAACATATGTGGAGTGAGGTGTACGATCCTCTGGTCGATGATCAATGGCCACACAACCCCCATTTTTGTCGAAAATAGCCATGAATGACCATTTTCAAAAATACCGAAGGCTAACACGTTCGGATTTTTGACCAAGAAATGGTCTCCACCAGAAATCCAAGAATGTGATCTATGGCAAGGAAACATATGTGGGGTGAGGTGTATGAGCGTCTGGTCGATGATCAATGGCCACACAACCCCCATTTTTGTCGAAAATAGCCATGAACGACCATTTTCAATAATATCGAAGGCTAACACCTACGGATCTTTGACCAAGAAATGGTCTCCACCAGAAATCCAAGAATGTGATCTATGGCAAGGAAACATATGTGGGGTGAGGTTTATGAGCCTCTAGTCGATGATAAATAGCCACACAACCCCCATTTTTTATGAAAATAGCCATGAGCGACCTTGAAAATAGCCATGAGCGACCATTTTCAATAATACTAGAGGCTAACACCTACGGATTTTAGACCAAGAAATGGTCTCCACCAGAAATCCAAGAATGTGATCTATGGCAAGGAAACATATGTGGGGTGAGGTGTATGAGCGTTTGGTCAATGATCAATGGCCACACAACCCCCATTTTTGTCGAAAATAGCCATGAACGACCATTTTCAATAATACCGAAGGCTAACACCTACGGATTTTTGACCAAGAAATGGTCTCCACCAGAAATCTAAGAATGTGATCTATGGCAAGGAAACATATGTGGGGTGAGGTGTATGAGCCTCTGGTCGACGATCAATGTCCACACAACCCTAATTTTTGTCGAAAATAGCCATGAATGACCATTTTCAATGACACTGAAGGCTAACACCTACGGATTTTTGACCAAGAAATGGTCTCCACCAGAAATCCAAGAATGTGATCTATGGCAAGGAAACATATGTGGGGTGAGGTGTATGAGCCTCTGGTCGATGATAAATGGCCACACAACCCCCATTTTTTATGAAAATAGCCATGAGCGACCTTGAAAATAGCCATGAGCGACCATTTTCAATAATACTAGAGGCTAACACGTACGGATTTTTGACCAAGAAATGGTCTCCACCAGAAATCCAAGAATGTGATCTATGGCAAGGAAACATATGTGGGGTGAGGTGTATGAGCCTCTGGTCGATGATCAATGGCCACACAACCCCCATTTTTGTCGAAAATAGCCATGAACGACCATTTTTCAATGACACTGAAGGCTAACACCTACGGATTTTTGCCCAAGAAATGGTCTCCACCAAAAATCCAAGAATGTGATCTATGGCAAGGAAACATATGTGTAGTGAGGTGTATGAGCCTCTGGTCGATGATAAATGGCCACACAACCCCCATTTTTTATGAAAATAGCCATGAATGACCATTTTCAATAATACCGAAGGCTAACACGTTCGGATTTTTGACCAAGAAATGGTCTCCACCAGAAATCCAAGAATGTGATCTATGGCAAGGAAACATATGTGGGGTGAGGTGTATGAGCGTCTGGTCGATGATCAATGGCCACACAACCCCCATTTTTGTCGAAAATAGCCATGAACGACCATTTTCAATAATATCGAAGGCTAACACCTACGGATTTTTGACCAAGAAATGGTCTCCACCAGAAATCCAAAATGTGATCTATGGCAAGGAAACATATGTGGGGTGAGGTTTATGAGCCTCTAGTCGATGATAAATAGCCACACAACCCCCATTTTTTATGAAAATAGCCATGAGCGACCTTGAAAATAGCCATGAGCGACCATTTTCAATAATACTAGAGGCTAACACCTACGGATTTTAGATCAAGAAATGGTCTCCACCAGAAATCCAAGAATGTGATCTATGGCAAGGAAACATATGTGGGGTGAGGTGTATGAGCGTTTGGTCAATGATCAATGGCCACACAACCCCCATTTTTGTCGAAAATAGCCATGAACGACCATTTTCAATAATACCGAAGGCTAACACCTACGGATTTTTGACCAAGAAATGGTCTCCACCAGAAATCCAAGAATGTGATCTATGGCAAGGAAACATATGTGGGGTGAGGTGTATGAGCCTCTGGTCGATGATCAATGGCCACACAACCCCCATTTTTGTCGAAAATAGCCATGAACGACCATTTTCAATAATATCGAAGGCTAACACCTACGGATTTTTGACCAAGAAATGGTCTCCACCAGAAATCCAAGAATGTGATCTACGACAAGGAAACATATGTGGGGTGAGGTGTATGAGCCTCTGGTCGACGATCAATGGCCACACAACCCCCATTTTGCCGAAAATAGCCAAACAACCCCCATTTTTGTCGAAAATAGCCATGAACGACCATTTTCAATAATACCGAAGGCTAACACCTACGGATTTTTGACCAAGAAATGGTCTCCACCAGAAATCCAAGAATGTGATCTATGGCAAGGAAACATATGTGGGGTGAGGTGTATGAGCCTCTGGTCGACGATCAATGTCCACACAACCCTAATTTTTGTCGAAAATAGCCATGAATGACCATTTTCAATGACACTGAAGGCTAACACCTACGGATTTTTGACCAAGAAATGGTCTCCACCAGAAATCCAAGAATGTGATCTATGGCAAGGAAACATATGTGGGGTGAGGTGTATGAGCCTCTGGTCGATGATAAATGGCCACACAACCCCCATTTTTTTATGAAAATAGCCATGAGCGACCTTGAAAATAGCCATGAGCGACCATTTTTAATAATACTAGAGGCTAACACGTACGGATTTTTGACCAAGAAATGGTCTCCACCAGAAATCCAAGAATGTGATCTATGGCAAGGAAACATATGTGGGGTGAGGTGTATGAGCCTCTGGTCGATGATCAATGGCCACACAACCCCCATTTTTGTCGAAAATAGCCATGAACGACCATTTTTCAATGACACTGAAGGCTAACACCTACGGATTTTTGCCCAAGAAATGGTCTCCACCAAAAATCCAAGAATGTGATCTATGGCAAGGAAACATATGTGTAGTGAGGTGTATGAGCCTCTGGTCGATGATAAATGGCCACACAACCCCCATTTTTTATGAAAATAGCCATGAATGACCATTTTCAATAATACCGAAGGCTAACACCTACGGATTTTTGACCAAGAAATGGTCTCCACCAGAAATCCAAGAATGTGATCTATGGCAAGGAAACATATGTGGGGTGAGGTGTATGAGCCTCTGGTCGATGATCAATGGCCACACAACCCCCATTTTTGTCGAAAATAGCCATGAATGAAGGTGTATGAGCCTCTAGTCGATGATCAATGGCCACACAACCCCCATTTTTGTCGAAAATAGCCATGAACGACCATTTTCAATAATACCGAAGGCTAACACCTACGGATTTTTGACCAAGAAATGGTCTCCACCAGAAATCCAAGAATGTGATCTATGGCAAGGAAACATATGTCGGGTGAGGTGTATGAGCCTCTGGTCGACGATCAATGGCCACACAACCCCCATTTTTGTCAAAAATAGCCATGAACGACCATTTTCAATAATATCGAAGGCTAACACCTACGGATTTTTGACCAAGAAATGGTCTCCACCAGAAATCCAAGAATGTGATCTACGACAAGGAAACATATGTGGGGTGAGGTGTATGAGTGTCTGGTCGATGATCAATGGCCACACAACCCCCATTTTTGTCGAAAATAGCCATGAACGACCATTTTCAATAATACCGAAGGCTAACATCTACAGATTTTTGACCAAGAAATGGTCTCCACCAGAAATCCAAGAATGTGATCTATGGCAAGGAAACATATGTGGGGTGAGGTGTATGAGCGTCTGGTCGATGATCAATGGCCACACAACCACCATTTTTGTCGAAAATAGCCATGAACGACCATTTTCAATAATACCGAAGGCTAACACCTACGGATTTTTGACCAAGAAATGGTCTCCACCAGAAATCCAAGAATGTGATCTATGGCAAGGAAACTTATGTGGGTGAGGTGTATGAGCCTCTGGTCGATGATCAATGGCCACACAACCCCCATTTTGTCGAAAATACCCATGAACGACCATTTTCAATAATATCGAAGGGTAACACCTACGAATTTTTGACCAAGAAATGGTCTCCACCAGAAATCCAAGAATGTGATCTATGGCAAGGAAACATATGTGGGGTGAGGTATATGAGCCTCTGGTCGATGATCAATGGCCACACAACCCCCATTTTTGTCGAAAATAGCCATGAACGACCATTTTCAATAATACCGAAGGCTAACACCTACGGATCTTTGACCAAGAAATGGGGGTTGTGTGGCCATTGATCATCGACCAAAGGCTCATACACCTCACCCCACATATGTTTCCTTGCCATAGATCACATTCTTGGATTTCTGGTGGAGACCATTTCTTGGTCAAAAATCCGTAAGTGTTAGCCTTCGGTATTATTGAAAATGGTCGTTCATGGCTATTTTTGACAAAAATGGGGGTTGTGTGGCCATTGATCATCGACCAGACGCTCATACACCTCACCCCACATATGTTTCCTTGCCATAGATCACATTCTTGGATTTCTGGTGGAGACCATTTCTTGGTCAAAAATCCGAACGTGTTAGCCTTCGGTATTTTTGAACATGGTCATTGATGGCTATTTTCGACAAAAATGGGGGTTGTGTGGCCATTGATCATCGACCAGAGGATCGTACACCTCACTCCACATATGTTTCCTTGCCATAGATCACATTCTTGGATTTCTGGTGGAGACCATTTCTTGGTCAAAAATCCGTAGGTCTTAGCCTCTAGTATTATTGAAAATGGTCGTTCATGGCTATTTTCGACAAAAATGGGGGTTGTGTGGCCATTGATCATCGACCAGACGCTCATACACCTCACCCCACATATGTTTCCTTGCCATAGATCACATTCTTGGATTTCTGGTGGAGACCATTTCTTGGTCTAAAATCCGTAGGTGTTAGCCTCTAGTATTATTGAAAATTATCGCTCATGGCTATTTTCATAAAAAATGTGGGTTGTGTGGCCATTGATCGTCGACCAGAGGCTCATACACCTCACCCCACATATGTTTCCTTGCCATAGATCACATTCTTGGATTTCTTGTGGAGACCATTTCTTGGTCAAAAATCCGTAGGTGTTAGCCTTCGATATTATTGAAAATGGTCGTTCATGGCTATTTTCGACAAAAATGGGGGTTGTGTGGCCATTGATCATCGACCAGAGGCTCATACACCTCACCCCACATATGTTTCCTTGCCATAGATCACATTCTTGGATTTCTGGTGGAGACCATTTCTTGGTCAAAAATCCGTAGGTGTTAGCCTTCGGTATTATTGAAAATGGTCGTTCATGGCTATTTTCGACAAAAATGGGGGTTGTGTGGCCATTGATCATCGACCAGAGGCTCATACACCTCACCCCACATATGTTTCCTTGCCATAGATCACATTCTTGGATTTCTGGTGGAGACCATTTCTTGGTCAAAAATTCGTAGGTGTTAGCCTCTAGTATTATTGAAAATGGTCGCTCATGGCTATTTTCAAGGTCGCTTATGGCTATTTTCATAAAAAATGGGGGTTGTGTGGCCATTGATCGTCGACCAGAGGCTCATACACCTCACCCCACATATGTTTCCTTGCCATAGATCACATTCTTGGATTTCGGGTGGAGACCATTTCTTGGTCAAAAATCCGTAGGTCTTAGCCTCTAATATTATTGAAAATGGTCGCTCATGGCAATTTTCGGCAAAATGGGGGTTGTGTGGCCATTGATCGTCGACCAGAGGCTCATACACCTCACCCCACATATGTTTCCTTGCCATAGATTACATTCTTGGATTTCTGGTGGAGACCATTTCTTGGTCAAAAATCCGTAGGTGTTAGCCTTCGGTATTATTGAAAATGGTCGTTCATGGCTATTTTCGACAAAAATGGGGGTTGTGTGGCCATTGATCATCGACCAGACGCTCATACACCTCACCCCACATATGTTTCCTTGTCGTAGATCAAATTCTTGGATTTCTGGTGGAGACCATTTCTTGGTCAAAAATCCGTAGGTGTTAGCCTTCGATATTATTGAAAATGGTCGTTCATGGCTATTTTTGACAAAAATGGGGGCTGTGTGGCCATTGATCGTCGACCAGAGGCTCATACACCTCACCCCACATATGTTTCCTTGCCATAGATCACATTCTTGGATTTCTGGTGGAGACCATTTCTTGGTCAAAAATCCGTAGGTGTTAGCCTTCTGTATTATTGAAAATGGTCGTTCATGGCTATTTTCCACAAAAATGGGGGTTGTGTGGCCATTGATCATCGACCAGAGGCTCATACACCTCACCCCACATATGTTTCCTTGCCATAGATCACATTCTTGGATTTCTGGTGGAGACCATTTCTTGGTCAAAAATCCGTAGGTGTTAGCCTTCGGTATTATTGTAAATGGTCATTCATGGCTATTTTCGACAAAAATGGGGGTTGTGTGGCCATTGATCGTCGACCTGAGGCTCATACACCTCACCCCACATATGTTTCCTTGCCATAGATTACATTCTTGGATTTCTGGTGGAGACCATTTCTTGGTTAAAAACTCGTACGTGTTAGCCTTCGGTATTATTGAAAATGGTCGTTCATGGCTATTTTCGGCAAAATGGGGGTTGTGTGGCCATTGATCGTCGACCAGAGGCTCATACACCTCACCCCACATATGTTTCCTTGTCGTAGATCACATTCTTGGATTTCTGGTGGAGACCATTTCTTGGTCAAAAATCCGTAGGTGTTAGCCTTCGATATTATTGAAAATGGTCGTTCATGGCTATTTTCGACAAAAATGGGGGTTGTGTGGCCATTGATCGTCGACCAGAGGCTCATACACCTCACCCCACATATGTTTCCTTGCCATAGATCACATTCTTGGATTTCTGGTGGAGACCATTTCTTGGTCAAAAATCCGTAGGTCTTAGCCTCTAGTATTATTGAAAATGGTCGCTCATGGCTATTTTCATAAAAAATGGGGGTTGTGTGGCCATTTATCATCGACTAGAGGCACATAAACCTCACCCCACATATGTTTCCTTGCCATAGATTACATTCTTGGATTTCTAGTGGAGACCATTTCTTGGTCAAAAATCCGTAGGTGTTAGCCTTCGGTATTATTGAAAATGGTCGTTCATGGCTATTTTCGACACCCACATATGTTTCCTTGCCATAGATCACATTCTTGGATTTCTGGTGGAGACCATTTCTTGGTCTAAAATCCGTAGGTGTTAGCCTCTAGTATTATTGAAAATGGTCGCTCATGGCTATTTTCAAGGTCGCTCATGGCTATTTTCATAAAAAATGGGGGTTGTGTGGCCATTTATCATCGACTAGAGGCTCATAAACCTCACCCCACATATGTTTCCTTGCCATAGATCACATTCTTGGATTTCTGGTGGAGACCATTTCTTGGTCAAAAACTCGTACGTGTTAGCCTTCGGTATTATTGAAAATGGTCGTTCATGGCTATTTTCGACAAAAATGGGGGTTGTGTGGCAATTGATCATCGACCAGAGGCTCGTACAGCTCACCCCACATATGTTTCCTTGCCATAGATCACATTCTTGGATTTCTGGTGGAGACCATTTCTTGGTCAAAAATCCTTAGGTGTTAGCCTCTAGTATTATTGAAAATGGTCGCTCATGGCTATTTTCAAGGTCGCTCATGGCTATTTTCATAAAAAATGGGGGTTGTGTGGCCATTTATCATCGACTAGAGGCTCATAAACCTCACCCCACATATGTTTCCTTGCCATAGATCACATTCTTGAATTTCTGGTGGAGACCATTTCTTGGTCAAAAATCCGTAGGTGTTAGCCTTCGGTATTATTGAAAATGGTCGTTCATGGCGATTTTCGACAAAAATGGGGGTTGTGTGGCCATTGATCATCGACCAGAGGCTCATACACCTCACCCCACATATGTTTCCTTGCCATAGATCACATTCTTGGATTTCTGGTGGAGACCATTTCTTGGTCAAAAATCCGTAGGTCTTAGCCTCTAATATTATTGAAAATGGTCGCTCATGGCTATTTTCATAAAAAAATGGGGGTTGTGTGGCCATTTATCATCGACTAGAGGCTCATAAATCTCACCCCACATATGTTTCCTTGCCATAGATCACATTCTTGAATTTATGGTGGAGACCATTTCTTGGTCAAAAATCCGTAGGTGTTAGCCTTCGATATTATTGAAAATGGTCGTTCATGGCTATTTTCGGCAAAATGGGGGTTGTGTGGCCATTGATCGTCGACCAGAGGCTCATACACCTCTGGTGGAGACCAATTCTTGGTCAAAAATCTGTAGGTGTTAGCCTTCGGTATTATTGAAAATGGTCGTTCATGGCTATTTTCGACAAAAATGGGGGTTGTGTGGCCATTGATCATCGACCAGAGGCTCGTATACCTCACCCCACATATGTTTCCTTGCCATAGATCACATTCTTGGATTTCTGGTGGAGACCATTTCTTGGTCTAAAATCCGTAGGTGTTAGCCTCTAGTATTATTGAAAATGGTCGCTCATGGCTATTTTCAAGGTCGCTCATGGCTATTTTCATAAAAAATGGGGGTTGTGTGGCCATTTATCATCGACTAGAGGCTCATAAACCTCACCCCACATATGTTTCCTTCCCATAGATTACATTCTTGGATTTCTGGTGGAAACCATTTCTTGGTTAAAAACTCGTACGTGTTAGCCTTCGGTATTATTGAAAATGGTCATTCATGGCTATTTTCGGCAAAATGGGGGTTGTGTGGCCATTGATCGTCGACCAGAGGCTCATACACCTCACCCCACATATGTTTCCTTGTCGTAGATCACATTCTTGGATTTCTGGTGGAGACCATTTCTTGGGCAAAAATCCGTAGGTCTTAGCCTCTAGTATTATTGAAAATGGTCGTTCATGGCTATTTTCGACAAAAATGGGGGTTGTGTGGCCATTGATCATCGACCAGAGGCTCATACACCTCACCCCACATATGTTTCCTTGCCATAGATCACATTCTTGGATGTCTGGTGGAGACCATTTCTTGGTCAAAAATCCGTAGGTGTTAGCCTTCGGTATTATTGAAAATGGTCGTTCATGGCTATTTTCGACAAAAATGGGGGTTGTGTGGCCATTGATCATCGACCAGAGGCTCATACACCTCACCCCACATATGTTTCCTTGCCATAGATCACATTCTTGGATTTTTGGTGGAGACCATTTCTTGGTTAAAAACTCGTAGGTGTTAGCCTTCGGTATTATTGAAAATGGTCATTCATGGCTATTTTCGGCAAAATGGGGGTTGTGTGGCCATTTATCATCGACCAGAGGCTCATACACCTCACCCCACATATGTTTCCTTGCCATAGATCACATTCTTGGATTTCTGGTGGAGACCATTTCTTGGTCAAAAATCCGTAGGTCTTAGCCTTCGATATTATTGAAAATGGTCGTTCATGGCTATTTTCGACAAAAATGGGGGTTGTGTGGCCATTGATCGTCGACCAGAGGCTCATACACCTCACCCCACATATGTTTCCTTGCCATAGATCACATTCTTGGATTTCTGGTGGAGACCATTTCTTGGTCAAAAATCCGTAGGTCTTAGCCTCTAGTATTATTGAAAATGGTCGCTCATGGCTATTTTCATAAAAAATGGGGGTTGTGTGGCCATTGATCATCGACCAGAGGCTCATACACCTCTGGTGGAGACCAATTCTTGGTCAAAAATCTGTAGGTGTTAGCCTTCGGTATTATTGAAAATGGTCGTTCATGGCTATTTTCATAAAAAATGGGGGTTGTGTGGCCATTTATCATCGACTAGAGGCTCGTACACCTCACCCCACATATGTTTCCTTGCCATAGATCACATTCTTGGATTTCTGGTGGAGACCATTTCTTGGTTAAAAACTCGTACGTGTTAGCCTTCGGTATTATTGAAAATGGTCGCTCATGGCTATTTTCATAAAAAATGGGGGTTGTGTGGCCATTGATCATCGACCAGACGCTCATACACCTCACCCCACATATGTTTCCTTGCCATAGATCACATTCTTGGATTTCTAGTGGAGACCATTTCTTGGTCAAAAATCCGTAGGTGTTAGCCTTCGGTATTATTGTAAATGGTCATTCATGGCTATTTTCGACAAAAATGGGGGTTGTGTGGCCATTGATCATCGACCAGAGGCTCATACACCTCACCCCACATATGTTTCCTTGCCATAGATCACATTCTTGGATTTCTGGTGGAGACCATTTCTTGGTCAAAAATCCGTAGGTCTTAGCCTCTAGTATTATTGAAAATGGTCGCTCATGGATATTTTCAAGGTCGCTCATGGCTATTTTCATAAAAAATGGGGGTTGTGTGGCCATTGATCATCGACCATAGGCTCATACACCTCACCCCACATATGTTTCCTTGCCATAGATCACATTCTTGGATTTCTGGTGGAGACCATTTCTTGGTCAAAAATCCGTAGGTGTTAGCCTCTAGTATTATTGAAAATGGTCGCTCATGGCTATTTTCGGCAAAATGGGGGTTGTGTGGCCATTGATCATCGACCAGACGCTCATACACCTCACCCCACATATGTTTCCTTGCCATAGATCACATTCTTGGATTTCTGGTGGAGACCATTTCTTGGTCAAAAATCCGTAGGTGTTAGCCTTCGGAATTTTTGAAAATGGTCATTCATGGCTATTTTCGACAAAAATGGGGGTTGTGGCCATTGATCATCGACCAGAGGATCGTACACCTCACTCCACATGTTTCCTTGCCATAGATATTTTCAACAAAAATGGGGGTTGTGTGGCCATTGATCATCGACCAGAGGCTCATACACCTCACCCCACATATGTTTCCTTGCCATAGATTACATTCTTGGATTTCTGGTGGAAACCATTTCTTGGTTAAAAACTCGTACGTGTTAGCCTTCGGTATTATTGAAAATGGTCATTCATGGCTATTTTCGACAAAAATGGGGGTTGTGAGGCCATTGATCATCGACCACCCCCATTTTTGTCGAAAATAGCCATGAACGACCATTTTCAATATTATCGAAGGCTAACACCTACGGATTTTTCACCAAGAAATGGTCTCCACCAGAGGCTCGTACACCTCACCCCACATATGTTTCCTTGCCATAGATCACATTCTTGGATTTCTGGTGGAAACCATTTCTTGGTTAAAAACTCGTACGTGTTAGCCTTCGGTATTATTGAAAATGGTCATTCATGGCTATTTTCGGCAAAATGGGGGTTGTGTGGCCATTGATCGTCGACCAGAGGCTCGTACACTTCAACCCACATATGTTTTCTTGCCATAGATCACATTCTTGGATTTCTGGTGGAGACCATTTCTTGGTCTAAAATCCGTACGTGTTGGCCTTCGGTATTATTGTAAATGGTCATTCATGGCTATTTTCGACAAAAATGGGGGTGGTCGATGATCAATGGCCACACAACCCCCATTTTTGTCGAAAATAGCCATGAATGACCATTTTCAATAATACCGAAGGCTAACACCTACGGATTTTTGACCAAGAAATGGTCTCCACCAGAAATCCAAGTATGTGATCTATGGCAAGGAAACATATGAGGGGTGAGGTGTACGAGCCTCTGGTCGATGATCAATGGCCACACAACCCCCATTTTTGTCGAAAATAGCCATGAATGACCATTTTCAATAATACCGAAGGCTAACACGTACGGATTTTTGCCCAAGAAATGGTCTCCACCAGAAATCCAAGAATGTGATCTATGGCAAGTAAACATATGTGGGGTGAGGTGTATGAGCCTCTGGTCGATGATCAATGGCCACACAACCCCCATTTTTGTCGAAAATAGCCATGAACGACCATTTTCAAAAATACCAAAGGCTAACACGTACGGATTTTTGACCAAGAAATGGTCTCCACCAGAAATCCAAGAATGTGATCTATGGCAAGGAAACATATGTGGGATGAGGTGTATGAGCGTCTGGTCAATGATCAATGGCCACACAACCCCCATTTTTGTCGAAAATAGCCATGAACGACCATTTTCAATAATACCGAAGGCTAACACCTACGGATTTTTGACCAAGAAATGGTCTCCACCAGAAATCCAAGAATGTGATCTATGGCAAGGAAACATATGTGGGGTGAGGTGTACGAGCCTCTGGTCGATGATCAATGGCCACAGAACCCCCATTTTGCCGAAAATACCCATGAATGACCATTTTCAATAATACCGAAGGCTAACACGTACGAGTTTTTGACCAAGAAATGGTCTCCACCAGAAATCCAAGAATGTGATCTACGACAAGGAAACATATGTGGGGTGAGGTGTATGAGCCTCTGGTCGACGATCAATGGCCACACAACCCCCATTTTGCCGAAAATTGCCATGAATGACCATTTTCAATAATACCGAAGGCTAAGACCTACGGATTTTTGACCAAGAAATGGTCTCCACCAGAAATCCAAGAATGTGATCTATGGCAAGGAAACATATGTGGGGTGAGGTGTATGAGCCTCTTGTCGATGATCAATGGCCACACAACCCCCATTTTTGTCGAAAATAGCCATGAATGACCATTTACAATAATACCGAAGGCTAACACCTACGGATTTTTGACCAAGAAATGGTCTCCACCAGAAATCCAAGAATGTGATCTATGGCAAGGAAACATATTTGGGTGAGGTGTATGAGCGTCTGGTCGATGATCAATGGCCACACAACCCCCATTTTTGTCGAAAATAGCCATGAACGACCATTTTCAATAATATCGAAGGCTAACACCTACGGATTTTTGACCAAGAAATGGTCTCCACAACCCCCATTTTTGTCGAAAATAGCCATGAACGACCATTTTCAATAATACCGAAGGCTAACACGTACGAGTTTTTGACCAAGAAATGGTCTCCACCAGAAATCCAAGAATGTGATCTATGGCAAGGAAACATATGTGGGGTGAGGTTTATGAGCCTCTAGTCGATGATAAATGGCCACACAACCCCCATTTTTTATGAAAATAGCCATGAGCGACCTTGAAAATAGCCATGAGCGACCATTTTCAATAATACTAGAGGCTAACACCTATGGATTTTAGACCAAGAAATGGTCTCCACCAGAAATCCAAGAATGTGATCTATGGCAAGGAAACATATGTGGGTGTCGAAAATAGCCATGAACGACCATTTTCAATAATACCGAAGGCTAACACCTACGGATTTTTGACCAAGAAATGGTCTCCACCAGAAATCCAAGAATGTAATCTATGGCAAGGAAACATATGTGGGGTGAGGTTTATGAGCCTCTAGTTGATGATCAATGGCCACACAACCCCCATTTTTGTCGAAAATAGCCATGAACGACCATTTTCAATAATACTAGAGGCTAAGACCTACGGATTTTTGACCAAGAAATGGTCTCCACCAGAAATCCAAGAATGTGATCTATGGCAAAGAAACATATGTGGGGTGAGGTGTATGAGCCTCTAGTCGATGATCAATGGACACACAACCCCCATTTTTGTCGAAAATAGCCATGAATGACCATTTTCAAAAATACCAAAGGCTAACACGTACGGATTTTTGACCAAGAAATGGTCTCCACCAGAAATCCAAGAATGTGATCTATGGCAAGGAAACATATGTGGGGTGAGGTGTATGAGTGTCTGGTCGATGATCAATGGCCACACAACCCCCATTTTGCCGAAAATAGCCATGAACGACCATTTTCAATAATACTAGAGGCTAACACCTACGGATTTTTGACCAAGAAATGGTCTCCACCAGAAATCCAAGAATGTGATCTATGGCAAGGAAACATATGTGGGGTGAGGTGTATGAGCCTATGGTCGATGATCAATGGCCACACAACCCCCATTTTTTTATGAAAATAGCCATGAGCGACCTTGAAAATAGCCATGAGCGACCATTTTTAATAATACTAGAGGCTAAGACCTACGGATTTTTGACCAAGAAATGGTCTCCACCAGAAATCCAAGAATGAGATCTATGGCAAGGAAACATATGTGGGGTGAGGTGTATGAGCCTCTGGTCGATGATCAATGGCCACACAACCCCCATTTTTGTCGAAAATAGCCATGAATGACCATTTACAATAATACCGAAGGCTAACACCTACGGATTTTTGACCAAGAAATGGTCTCCACCAGAAATCCAAGAATGTGATCTATGGCAAGGAAACATATGTGGGGTGAGGTGTATGAGCGTCTGGTCGATGATCAATGGCCACACAACCCCTATTTTTTATGAAAATAGCCATGAGCGACCATTTTCAATAATACCGAAGGCTAACACGTACGAGTTTTTAACCAAGAAATGGTCTCCACCAGAAATCCAAGAATGTGATCTATGGCAAGGAAACATATGTGGGGTGAGGTGTACGAGCCTCTAGTCGATGATAAATGGCCACACAACCCCCATTTTTTATGAAAATAGCCATGAACGACCATTTTCAATAATACCGAAGGCTAACACCTACAGATTTTTTACCAAGAATTGGTCTCCACCAGAGGTGTATGAGCCTCTGGTCGATGATCAATGGCCACACAACCCCCATTTTTTATGAAAATAGCCATGAGCGACCATTTTCAATAATACTAGAGGCTAAGACCTACGGATTTTTGACCAAGAAATGGTCTCCACCAGAAATCCAAGAATGTGATCTATGGCAAGGAAACATATGTGGGGTGAGGTTTATGAGCCTCTGGTCGATGATCAATGGCCACACAACCCCCATTTTTGTCGAAAATAGCCATAAACGACCATTTTCAATGACACTGAAGGCTAACACCTACGGATTTTTGACCAAGAAATGGTCTCCACCAGAAATCCAAGAATGTGATCTATGGCAAGGAAACATATGTGGGGTGAGGTGTATGAGCCTCTGGTCGATGATCAATGGCCACACAACCCCCATTTTTGTCGAAAATAGCCATGAACGACCATTTTCAATAATACTAGAGGCTAAGACCTACGGATTTTTGACCAAGAAATGGTCTCCACCAGAAATCCAAGAATGTGATCTATGGCAAGGAAACATATGTGGAGTGAGGTGTACGATCCTCTGGTCGATGATCAATGGCCACACAACCCCCATTTTTGTCGAAAATAGCCATGAATGACCATTTTCAAAAATACCGAAGGCTAACACGTTCGGATTTTTGACCAAGAAATGGTCTCCACCAGATGGGGTGAGGTGTACGAGCCTCTGGTCGATGATCAATGGCCACACAACCCCCATTTTTGTCGAAAATAGCCATGAACGACCATTTTCAATAATACCGAAGGCTAACACATACGGATTTTAGACCAAGAAATGGTCTCCACCAGATGGGGTGAGGTGTACGAGCCTCTGGTCGATGATCAATGGCCACACAACCCCCATTTTTGTCGAAAATAGCCATGAATGACCATTTTCAATAATACCGAAGGCTAACACCTACGGATTTTTGACCAAGAAATGGTTTCCACCAGAAATCCAAGAATGTGATCTACGACAAGGAAACATATGTGGGGTGAGGTGTATGAGCCTCTGGTCGACGATCAATGGCCACACAACCCCCATTTTGCCGAAAATAGCCATGAATGACCATTTTCAATAATACCGAAGGCTAAGACCTACGGATTTTTGACCAAGAAATGGTCTCCACCAGAAATCCAAGAATGTGATCTATGGCAAGGAAACATATGTGGGGTGAGGTGTACGAGCCTCTAGTCGATGATAAATGGCCACACAACCCCCATTTTTTATGAAAATAGCCATGAACGACCATTTTCAATAATACCGAAGGCTAACACCTACAGATTTTTTACCAAGAATTGGTCTCCACCAGAGGTGTATGAGCCTCTGGTCGATGATCAATGGCCACACAACCCCCATTTTTTATGAAAATAGCCATGAGCGACCATTTTCAATAATACTAGAGGCTAAGACCTACGGATTTTTGACCAAGAAATGGTCTCCACCAGAAATCCAAGAATGTGATCTATGGCAAGGAAACATATGTGGGGTGAGGTGTATGAGCCTCTGGTCGATGATCAATGGCCACACAACCCCCATTTTTGTCGAAAATAGCCATAAACGACCATTTTCAATGACACTGAAGGCTAACACCTACGGATTTTTGACCAAGAAATGGTCTCCACCAGAAATCCAAGAATGTGATCTATGGCAAGGAAACATATGTGGGGTGAGGTGTATGAGCCTCTGGTCGATGATCAATGGCCACACAACCCCCATTTTTGTCGAAAATAGCCATGAACGACCATTTTCAATAATACTAGAGGCTAAGACCTACGGATTTTTGACCAAGAAATGGCCTCCACCAGAAATCCAAGAATGTGATCTATGGCAAGGAAACATATGTGGAGTGAGGTGTACGATCCTCTGGTCGATGATCAATGGCCACACAACCCCCATTTTTGTCGAAAATAGCCATGAATGACCATTTTCAAAAATACCGAAGGCTAACACGTTCGGATTTTTGACCAAGAAATGGTCTCCACCAGATGGGGTGAGGTGTACGAGCCTCTGGTCGATGATCAATGGCCACACAACCCCCATTTTTGTCGAAAATAGCCATGAACGACCATTTTCAATAATACCGAAGGCTAACACATACGGATTTTAGACCAAGAAATGGTCTCCACCAGATGGGGTGAGGTGTACGAGCCTCTGGTCGATGATCAATGGCCACACAACCCCCATTTTTGTCGAAAATAGCCATGAATGACCATTTTCAATAATACCGAAGGCTAACATCTACGGATTTTTGACCAAGAAATGGTTTCCACCAGAAATCCAAGAATGTGATCTACGACAAGGAAACATATGTGGGGTGAGGTGTATGAGCCTCTGGTCGACGATCAATGGCCACACAACCCCCATTTTGCCGAAAATAGCCATGAATGACCATTTTCAATAATACCGAAGGCTAAGACCTACGGATTTTTGACCAAGAAATGGTCTCCACCAGAAATCCAAGAATGTGATCTATGGCAAGGAAACATATGTGGGGTGAGGTGTATGAGCCTCTGGTCGATGATCAATGGCCACACAACCCCCATTTTTGTCGAAAATAGCCATGAATGACCATTTACAATAATACCGAAGGCTAACACCTACGGATTTTTGACCAAGAAATGGTCTCCACCAGAAATCCAAGAATGTGATCTACGACAAGGAAACATATGTGGGGTGAGGTGTATGAGCCTCTGGTCGATGATCAATGGCCACACAACCCCCATTTTTGCCGAAAATAGCCATGAGCGACCATTTTTTAAATAATACACCTCACCCCACATATGTTTCCTTGCCATAGATCACATTCTTGGATTTATGGTGGAGACCATTTCTTGGTCAAAAATCCGTAGGTGTTAGCCTTTGGTATTTTTGAAAATGGTCATTCTATGGCAAGGAAACATATGTGGGGTGAGGTGTATGAGCGTCTGGTCGATGATCAATGGCCACACAACCCCCATTTTTGCCGAAAATAGCCATGAACAACCGTTTTCAATAATACCGAAGGCTAACACCTACGGATTTTTGACCAAGAAATGGTCTCCACCAGAAATCCAAGAATGTGATCTATGGCAAGGAAACATATGTGGGGTGAGGTGTATTATTGAAAATGGTCGCTCATGGCTATTTTCGGCAAAAATGGGGGTTGTGTGGCCATTGATCATCGACCAGAGGCTCATACACCTCACCTCACATATGTTTCCTTGTCGTAGATCACATTCTTGGATTTCTGGTGGAGACCATTTCTTGGTCAAAAATCCGTAGGTGTTAGCCTTCGGTATTATTGTAAATGGTCATTCATGGCTATTTTCAACAAAAATGGGGGTTGTGTGGCCATTGATCATCGACCAGAGGCTCATACACCTCACCCCACATAGGTTTCCTTGCCATAGATCACATTCTTGGATTTCTGGTGGAGACCATTTCTTGGTCAAAAATCCGTAGGTCTTAGCCTTCGGTATTATTGAAAATGGTCATTCATGGCTATTTTCGGCAAAATGGGGGTTGTGTGGCCATTGATCGTCAACCAGAGGCTCATACACCTCACCCCACATATGTTTCCTTGTCGTAGATCACATTCTTGGATTTTTGGTGGAAACCATTTCTTGGTCAAAAATCCGTAGGTGTTAGCCTTCGGTATTATTGAAAATGGTCATTCATGGCTATTTTCGACAAAAATGGGGGTTGTGTGGCCATTGATCATCAACCAGAGGCTCGTACACCTCACCCCATCTGGTGGAGACCATTTCTTGGTCTAAAATCCGTACGTCCACAGGAGCCGCAGGCGAGGGTACATGGACCGCATACAGGGTAGTTCCCCGCACTTGAAGCATAGCCCACGAGCACGGCGATAAGTTCGTTTGGTAAACAAACGGCTCTGCCCTAGCTTCTACTTCCTAGTTTAGTTGATATCTAGGTTCCAGTGTAGTAAGTCTTCCAAATGTATAAACACTTTTCTGGTGTGGTTGAACCTATGATTATGATCGGTTGGGCGATCCGCCTATAGCCAGCCTTGGTCCAGGGCGAGCATTCACAAAGGTTTTTCTTCTAAAGGAAAGAGGGCTAAGAAGTTCCAGGTGAGCGATCTACTCATCTTCCTGCTAAAGGCAATCTCTATTACCGGAACGTTTTTTCTTATTCTTTACCCAGGCAGGCCTATCTCAGTTCCGTTAGTAGTTAAAGAATATAAGGTACCATGATGTATTATTAGTTGGAACCAAGCATTATAGAAAGTACTAGTTATTACAAGCCTAGGTAGAGTGCTTTTATCCAGCCAGGTGAAGCTCCACTCAACAGCTTCCATCCGCTGGGCTCTTCTTTACAGTACAGGCCATCAACAAGTAGAGGAAGGTCGATTGGATCATGTCCGAATCCCATTGCAGAAGAGTGAAAAGCAGATTTATGTATACATACCATATGACTGAACAACTCTTTTGACTGCAGACCCGTAGGAGGAAGGTGGAGTTAGTTAGATGAATTGCACCCGACATGGCTCGATGCGTCGCAGCACGCCATCCGTGGAAGAACACACATGAATAGAATAGGCCTCCATACTTGCCCAGCCCACAGCAAGCATCAGTGGTGGTCACAAAACCTGCACATTGTAATTCGATCATAATGTGAGTGCTTCCCCAGAGGCAGAAGCTGAGTCTACAAAAAGGTGGGAGCATAAAATGTAGGTGAGTCAATTGCGTGTGGCCTTCAAGTATTTCGTATTGTAACAATATTCAATCGGCATCCAAACAAAGGTGCATGTACGGTTCCTAAGGGATACAATTTTGTCCTAATCAACCAAACAAGCAACGGATTGAGCAACTAGCGCTAGGCGCATCCGTTTTCTTGCTTCATCAAGAAAGATTAAATAAGTTGATAGCGCGATCTCGTAATAACACATACTCTCTAAATATTGAAGAACTTGCATGCGGCCACAACCGCGGTATGAGTTCTGATCTCAGACTTTGTTTGGGGGCTGCTTGCCCCTTCGCGTCGACAAGGAAACTGTGGACGACAATGGGTTTAGAATTAGAATAGAACGAGGACCCTATCGAACAAATAGAGGAAAGGGCAGAAAGGGGCAAAAGTAAAGTCTAAGCGACATATGGCACGAAAAGGAAATCCAATTTCGGTAAGACTTGATCTGAATCGTAGTTCAGATCCAAGTCGGTTCAGTGAGGGCGACCGCGAAAGTCACCGAATGGGTTCGGTCCGTCTTTTCCTGATCTTTGTTTGTCCCCCCAAAGGCGTGAGAGGACGTTGCAGATGTCCGGGACGGACACGACTTCTTCTAATGCTAGAAGACCACAGGAAGAAACCCGGGACCAGAGCATGTCGTGAAAGACGCACACGGGGCGGGCGTGCTTCGACCGTGTCTCCGGGGCACAGTTGAATGTAGATATCATGAACGCGAGGATAAGGATACCAGGCCGAGAAACCCGGGCAAGTACTCTACTCCCCTAATGTGCCGATCGCTAGCGCATCCAGGGCCCCGGCGCCCAGCTCCGCTGGAGAGGCCGTCACTGATCTTAAAAGTGCGTCTGCGGTTCGGATAGACTGATTCTGCGAACGCCTAGCCCCAGGAATCAAGAAAAAAACAAGTGCTAAGTTTCATTTCAGATCAGTGAATAAACCGAAAAAAGAGACCTTTTTCGCTCGGCGCCGCACTATGCTCCGCTTCAACAAATGAGAGTTTTCGGTGGAACCGGTGAACCACGCGAGCTGGTTAGATGCGTGGGGCAGAGGGCTCGTAGTACCTGATAGCGCAGCTATGCAGTGGAAGGGAAGGAGCCTAAATCGACCCCCTTCTTTCTTTTTTATTCAAAGACATAAAAGCACAGTACAAAGAGATTGGACTCTCGGATGAGACCTTGCAGCTACCGTTCCGACGCGCCCCTGACCCTATCTTGATTAAAAAAAACCGAAAACCCTCTCTAAGGTGGAGCCTAGTTGAAGCTGTCATTCAAAGAAAAAATGGGAATCAAAATCCACTTTTAGGGATATAGATGAAGTCTCGCTCAGTAAAGAGAGTTGTAGATTCGTAGAAGAGGATCAGAGTACGCGCGCTACAAAAGGCAGCTAGCCAATGAAAGTAAGTGGAAAGAATATAGTACTTTTGTACTGACCCCTCCGGGGCCCCCGGTTGTTTTGGCGCGCCCTACCCCAACGTTAGACTATTGCCTTTTTAGCCTACGCTTGCTGCTTGCAGCATGGATTCGATAGATCTATCGGATCCATGCTTCCCCCGCCCCGAAGCGAGACTCTATCCAGATCTCAAAGAATAACGAGCTAGGCGGCCGGCGGGCAAAGAAAGGGGGCGGGCCGGCCGGTCGGGGCCTTGGCGATACGTTCTTCTTTCGAAGCGTTTTGCCAATAGAGCGAGGGCGTCCTTCTGGGGTGGGGCGTTTACTTGAAAATGACAACCGCCTGTTCCAGCAGCGGGGGCCTTGCACGAAAGCAAACCGCCCGATTAAGTAGCAGTTGCTTCGCTGATGGGCCCTGCGAGGGGGGCATTGTCCCTCAGTTCTTACCAACCTCAGGTGTGTAATCAACATCTAACTTATTATCTTCTATTTTTCATGCAAGCTACTGAGACAAGTCTATGCCTCAGCTGTCCATTTCTTATTCATTCAGGGCGCCCCTAGTGGACTTGGCGGTGCTCCTTTCTAAAACCAGAACAACTCTGAACGTTAGGGAAAATAAGGGAAGACCACCTGAGCGAACCGACCGAAGGGACTTTCTTACTTATCCGAACCGAACGTTAGCGGCTTAAGCTAAGCCTATCACGAGCAGCGTTGCTGCTTGATCGGCGGGGAGGAAGATCTCCAAGTATGGGGCAAAGGATCAAGCGCTTTTACTTTGCTTTGTCCCCCGGGATCCACCACAGGTTGGGTTTGAGAGCCGTGTGATGGGTGACTATCTAGCACGGTTCAGAGAGCACGTGTATGTAGTCTGCGCTGGTGAATGGAAGCCCCCGCCGCAAAAAAGAAGCGGCTTTTCCCACGGCTCTGTCACCATTGACTCTATTTATTATTATGGTAAATCATTGTATCAAGATGTCAAT
This sequence comes from Zea mays, assembly GCF_902167145.1. Classification (NCBI taxonomy): domain Eukaryota; kingdom Viridiplantae; phylum Streptophyta; class Magnoliopsida; order Poales; family Poaceae; genus Zea; species Zea mays. Next base: position 102,372 of record NW_023366937.1, read on the forward strand.
CTTAGATCTTATTTCAGTTCGATACGTCCACCTACGAGACTCACCTTTGGCTTTCGTCTCGGTAGGTGTATTATTCTACATTTTCCCAAAAGGACATTCATTCATTTCTTTCTTCCCCGTCGACCACTACGACTAAAACGACGCGACAAATCAAGACCCGGAAAGGATAAGGGCCGGTGGTGGGCATTTGGGAAAGTCGGGCCGATCGGGTGTCTTCATTCAAGCGAGGGTACAGAGGAAGAACGAAACGAAGTGAGAGGCCGGGGGGCAGGGAAAAGAGTCGAGTCGATCGACCGGGAGAAGCAAAACGAAATCAGGATTTGGCTGAAAAAGATGCAACGTTATGGATACCATGACTGATCACCATCGAGAAAGAAGAATTTTTCTAAATCACTTCAGGTGAGCGGGGCCTTCAAGCATCCGAAATACGCCGGGGTTGTAAATGACATAGCCTTCCTGATAGAAAATGACGACTCCTTCATAAAAACAAAGTTATTCAAGTTCTTTTTTTTACCAAAGAAGTCCCGCTCTGACGGCCCGACGAGTCATCTACTAAAAAGGACCCTCCCCGCTGTGCGCCCCTCCTTGAATTATTCGGTCATGCAATACTTTTTTAATACAAAGAACAAAATGCATTTCGACCCCGTCGTAGTTCTCAATCATTTCGTGGCACCGGGTGTGGCTGAACCATCTACGATGGGGGGAGCGAAGGGAGGAAGCTTAGATAAGAGAATACGCTCTCGCATCGCTTTTTTTGTAGAAAGCTCGACCAGCGATAAAAAGTGTTTGGCCCGAGCCAAAAAGAGGTTGATCCACTTCATTCGCCAAGCGAATGATCTTCGCTTCGCGGGAACAACAAAAACCACCATCTCGCTCTTTCCTTTCTTCGGTGCTACCTTTTTTTTTCAAGGGATGGGGTTGGGGTGTATAATAACCCATTTTATGAGTATGCCCGGGAACAACTCCTAGGTCAATTAAGGATCAAATGTAGGAACCTCATGGGTAAGGATAAGGTAATGGAATTGATAGAGAAATTCATAGACCTAGGTAGGATAGGCAAATTGATAAAGGGAATAGAGATGATGATAGAGATCATACTGAGAAAGAGGAGAATTCCGTACGGGTACAACTCTTATTTGAACGAAGTGCAAAAAATGCGATCTTTTTTGTCTAATAGAACAAACACTAATACCTTAATGAGTCGGTAAAGATCAAATCAGTTTATCAAAGTGCTTCTCTGATTGCTCAAGACATCTCTTTTCAACTGAGGAACAATCCAATCTCATTTCGTTCCATTTTTAGTAAAATAGTTAAGGATATTCCATTAATAATGCCAAAAGGGGTGGAGGGGATACGTATTTGTTGTTCTGGTCGATTAGGGGGTGCGGAAATAGCTAGAACTGAATGCGGAAAGTATGGAAAAACATCTTGTAATGTATTTAACCAGAAAATCGATTATGCTCCTGCGGAAGTATCTACTCGTGACGGAATTTCAGGTGTCAAAGTGCGGATCTCATATAGTCAAAATAAGAAGGGACGTGCTATATCCGAAACGTACGAAATATAGTAAATATAGTAAATGCAGATGTAGTAGGGGTCGCGAACCGGATGGTACACAACTTGGTTTTGGAAGATATGGCACCAAAAGTAGTAGAGCTGGTCGTCTTTCATATCGAGCCATTGAAGCAGCGCGTCGGGCTACAATCGGACAATTCCGTCGTGCTATGAGCGGACAATTCCGAAGAAATTGTAAGATATGGGTAAGAGTTCTCGCAGATCTTCCTATTACGGGGAAACCCGCAGAAGTTCGAATGGGAAGAGGAAAAGGAAATCCTACGGGTTGGATTGCTCGTGTGTCCACGGGACAAATCCCATTTGAAATGGATGGTGTGAGTTTGTCAAATGCTCGACAAGCCGCTAGATTAGCGGCGCATAAACCATGTTCGTCAACCAAGTTTGTTCAGTGGTCGTAACATAATTGGTTAGTGGGGAAAAACCGGACCGGGACTCAAAATAATTTTACGAAGTGTTTGTTCCGGAAGTGGAAAGACAAAGAGGGATAGGGAGCTCGCCTCCTTCTTTTTTGTAATCGCCGAAATGGAAATTGTACGACGACCCTTCTTGTTCCAGGCATACGACCCTGAGACGTGACGGTGTCACTTTTCCGGCCCGGTAAAGTGACAGTTATATAAAAAAGAATAAGAAAGAGAAGCGTGATGTTGTCAGCAATCAAATTATCGTAAATAGATAGTATAGTACGGTTGCGTTGTTTCAATTTCTGTTCGTCGGTCCTTGGGTTACGAAGAAGAAGATGCACAAAGACTCCCATGTCTTTCTTTTGGATGGAAAACCCAACCTGCGATTTCAGATAAGTCTTTCTGCTTAGAGCAAAGCAAGAAGCGGAGCTACAATCATGCTTTCTTAAGTATGGAGAACAATATTTTACTTAGTTCATTTGAAACGTCAGTACTACTCTGTGCTATTTGTACTATTATTTTAGTAGGCACGGCCACGTGCAGAAGATTAAGGGGGGAACAGACCTCACTTGGTAAACGACCGAGGGAAGATGAAATTCTTGACTTACCCCAAAAGCGAATTTGGAAACGGGGGAGTCATCATCCTCCGGTCAACCCGGAAGCCCCACAAATCGAGGGGGTCCCGGAAGCCCCTCAACTAGAGGCGGGGACTCCAGTGGCTTCCCCCGTCCAAGTAGAAGAAGTGAAGCAAGAAGGACACCAGAAATGCAGGGACATAATTGGAATTCAAGATGAATCACGGTAAACACTTGTAGATCTTTCAGCTACACCATATGACCTAAAGTGAGAATAACTATTCGTTCTGGTATCACCCCTCTAAGCACCTCTTAATGATCCTAATTACCTAAAAAGAGAAAAGACTGGGACCGTCTCAACTGTAGCAGGGGTAATGTGCCCAAGAGCTCCTATCCTAGGCTTTCCCAGGCACCTAACCTAGCCTTGACATAGCATTCCTGTCTACACCTCTAGGCTACGAGCAAATAGTATTTCTAATACATAAATTAGAGTGCTTTGTTGGCTGAAAGACTATGGAATTAGAGAAAGAAACAGTCTCCCACTGGCAATTCTTCACAAGTTCGAAACTTAACACGAACCCTTGATCGCTGTAGCTGAAGTGGTAAAACAAGAAAAATTGGTTCTTTTAGCCTTTCCTTCCCTATTTGACTTTCCTTATTCTAAATGGGAATCTTTCTTTGAAGAAATAAGAAAGGACTACTTGGAAAGTGACACAGACACTGGTACATCAGGAAAACCTTTAGAACTCACCGTTCAACTTGATCTTCGCAGGAAAAAGCTTCTTCTCTATTAGGACCTAATAGCAATAAATAGACCAGCCAGGCGAGTGAGAAAGGAGGAAACATTACTCTCTTTCTGCAAAGTCCGAGTCCCATTTGATGAGCCAAAAGAACCATCTCTATCTCTTCTTATATTCCAGAGATTACTCGCTCACCTACAATGCTTTGGGCCCAGTCTTCTCTATGCATGGATGGCTTTGAAAGAAAGATAACTAGAATCAATCTCTTCTCCTAGGAAAAGAATCGGATTTCTTCGAAGAGCTGCGAACTTGACCAGAAGAAAGGTCAGTGTAGAGAAGCTCGGTCAGTGATAGTCTTCCCCCGACCGTATTCTGACTAGAAAATCTGGCTTCTATTACAATTACAAGTTCCGTTCCTAATGAAACTACTCAAATAAAAAAGTACGTGTACAATACAGAATTGTTATATGGGAAGTTTACTATTGGATATAACATGAGAAGAGCAAGCGGAGAACCTGTGCCCTTTATCATAGGTCATGCTATTTCTCTTTGGAAGATTCAAGTGGGAATGCTGCGCCCAACATGGATGTCTATGCTATTATTGAGAAAAAATGAATCAAAAAAGCAGCAGAATACGAGAAGGATTTATTTTCTGAAAGGGTGTATACATTAGAGTGTACCTGCTTGGTAGGCATGAAATCACTGACAAAGAGTTGCCTAGCTCCGATGAAATTGCAAGCATAATTTGGAATTTAATAGAAGCGGGCATAGCTAGGGGTGAACCACGAGAAGTTAGAGCAAGAGCTCCGGGTAGGTATCGTAAACATCCTGAGTGTATCACGGCATTGAAGCAGAAGAAACAGAAATGTTTTCCTTTCATTGTAGCCGATATAGAGACTGTTATACTAAATAATGTGCTTGTACCTTATGCTGCGGGGCTCTTAGTGGTGAATCCGGGGGATGATGTGGCTGCCATGGATGATCAAATAGACACATATTTTTTTGAAGATTACAATTTGATAATACCTTCCCTTGAAGAAAGGAGTACTAAAATGTTGGTAGATTTTATAGAGCGTATAGCCAAACTGGGATCTACTCACAAGGGCGTGAAAACAGTTTACTTTTCGAATCTAATTTCTCGATCCGATCGACTTAATGAAGTTTTTAGCCAGTCATATGGTCGAGTACACCATCAAACCGCTGATGAGGAACAAGAAGCTTTACCAGTTATCAATTTATAGGAAAAAAAGGGGGAATAAGAAATTGGTGTTCCATCTACGAGATTCATACACTCAACTCCCTAATAGTCTAGAAACATTGGCTAAGAATTTATGTCCGCACTTAGGTTCAAAAGGCTCAATAGCACATGACGAAGTTCAAGTGTCTTCTCTTCAGGAGAATAGAGCCCAATTGTTGGATTATATGGAGCTGGATATCAGTCTTTTAGGTGATGTGATGCTTCGGGCTAAATCAATTTATTGGACTAGATACAATGTGGATATCGGGGTATGTTTGACATTGTCATCGCTAGCTAAAAAAATATATCGAATGAAGTATTTGCAAAATATGAATGAAAATGAGATTCACGAAGGGATTTGTGGCAGCCATCAAGGAGCCAGAACCTTAGCTAAGCGAGTCCTACGAGATGGGTTTTATTGGCTGGCCTACTTTGCGAGCAGAAGCGTAATATTTAGTGAGTCTCAGTTTGAAAAGTGCCAGTACCACAGTCGTATGACTCACAGACCTCCGACAACCTTGACGAGTATAGTGACCTGACCCCATGGCCGTTGCTTTTGAACCTGGGGAGTTTGCTTTTGTACTTAAGCAAGGGAATTTGATGAAAGTGATTGAGCTGACCTACTATCTATAGTAAGACATGCCCTTTCCACAGGAGTGGAGGAGCTCCCACGTGATGGTGTAGTGTGAGGCTGTTTGGAGACCCCTCTGGAACTTGACCCTAGCTCCATTTCTTTTCCTCTTAATAGCAAAATTTTCTTTGTCGTAAGACGGTCGATATGGGTCTTTCCATTGCATCCACACCTCACTGGCATAAGCTTATTAAATGGTTAAGGGTGAAGATCGGGCATGGCAAGGACTGGGCCGTATACATAGGTTCTTTGAGCTGCTGTAAAGCTTCTTACGAGTTCTTTTGAAACAGTTCGGTAAGCGGGCTTGCTGATCTACCCATACCCAGGCGCTTCTGAACCGATAATATCTTAGCCTGAACTCCTTCATTTAGTAGCCGAACATTTCACATTGCCTATATCTTCTGCCGGGTCTGGACACCCTCTGAGGCGCGAAGCGGTGAGCTCAGCTCTGAGACTTGCGCCTTTCTAGCTAATAAAACCTCTTCGACCAATCCCCACATTAGAACTCCGCGTTGTGGAACTACGACATATGTCCCTCCCGCGTATTCCCTAATAGTGCTTCTCGGAAGGCCGTCTTAACTCGGATTGTCCGTCCTTTGAGAGTATTCCCAATTAGGTTAGGGATTTTTATTGGTTGGTGAGGTATTTTTATCATTCCCTTCGTATTGCAGGAAGTATGCTATTACCAATGTGTTGCTTGTACTGGAGAAAAAACCCTCAGATCAGTTGGATTTTTTAGAGTCACGCGTTAGGGTAGGAGTCTTTGATCATCTCTGAATCAAGTATATATTTTGGAATGAAAAGAGGATTTTCCTAGTAGAAATCCCTTATATAGAGTAAGTATAATATATTAGTAGATCGCCATTCTTTCTATCTATATCATTTGGAGAAACTCAAGACTTTGTGAACTGGATGACTACAGCCCCGGGGTTCCCTCACTCAAAACTCTACCAAGTGAGCTGAATTGAGATACTCTATATAGATTTCGAATGAGCTAATCCGTATAGTGAACTCAACGCCTAGTTCACTTCACTCTTTCGCTTACCAGATGTGAACCAAGCTTCTTTTCTTTCTCCCATAGTTCTACTATCAGTGTTTTGCTTTGTTCTTCAATCCATTGATTTCTTCTAGTTATTAGTACAAGTAGGGCGTCTTACTTTGCTTTTCTTTCCAAGCAAGCGGACCACCTATTCAAAGAGATCTGACTTCTCCTACTACTACTTCTTCCTAGGTAAGCAATTCCACTACTTCTCAAAAGCCTGACGCTCCGCGCCTCGTGCCTTTCTTCAATCAACTCGTAGGCTCCTCGCTTGACTATATTTTATTAGTGCATATATTTCTATTTTCGTAGTGATTCATTGCGACTCGTCCCGTTTCATTAAGGTCATTGGAAGGCTGCCGGAGTAGCAAACTTCTCTCAAACCAGCCCCCAGCCAGAATTTTGATTTACCTTATCGCTAGTGCAAACCCAAAATACAATACGATCTCATGTACTCTTAGAAAAATTATATGGTTGCAAATAGACAACAGCTAGACTAGTGGTAGTAGTAGCAAAAGTAATGGGTTGCTTTGAATGAAGAAAATAATACGAAGCTAGGCCTCGGGAGATGGGAGTTATTAAGAAGAGAACGGATGACACAATCACCACCACTGGCTTTACCCAAATCCCCCCCTTTGCCCTCGAGAACCACTACAAGAATACCGCATCTTATGAAAAAAAAGAAGATAATTACCCACACCCCAATCATGATTGAATCGTTTCATCATATCATGAAAACAAGAATTAATGATTCTCCTTCTAGGCTGATCCCTACAATGGCTTACCATTACTGTGTCTTCTTTCTCTCTCTATGGAGCACTGTTACTCTATTATCTTCAGAAAGGATAGTAGATGGAACAAGAGACTCTCGAAGAATTTGCTATCGAGCTCTAAGTTGAACGATAAGTAACGATGGGTAAAGCAAGGTATGCATGGGCTAGACTAAGAGATGTAAAAGGATTACGAGGGTTTGCTTGAGAAGGTTCTAATAGGGGATCGGGATTCAGGCCCAGAAAACAAACCACTGACCGACCAGACCAATTCAAGAAAAGAAGGACTCTTGAATTCAAAGCAGGATGTGGAAGCTGAAGGAAGGCCCAATTCATCACAGAGCAAGCTTCACCTTCTGTTTTTTCTTCAACCGAAGCACTCTGGCATAAACGTTTGTTTAGGCCATCCCTCCAACAAAGTCATCAGTCATCTGTTCTATGAGAGGAGAATCCCAGTCAAGCCAGATGATCAGCAAAGTTGTTCAGCTTGCTGTCAGGCCAAGGCACACCGGATCCAGAGACCTAATCTACGATAGAATCACTCTAGGGTTTGATCCTCATAAATACACATCGATTCACTCATATCACTATGAACGCGCGCATAGGAAAAGGGAGAGGACAGAGCTCTCCATTCCTTCTTTGAGAGAAGAGATTGTTGAGAAATCCACTGTGAGAAGGCAGGGACAGGCTAACTGGTTGGTCAAGGGCTACGACTCAGCTTAAGAAAGCAGCACACTGGACCTACATGTGGGCCATCTGAGAAAGAAGAAGACGCATCTGAAAATACGAAATACCAAAAAGAAAGTAACTAAGAAAAGCAGTCCGCACTCCCATCCCAGAAGCAAGTCCGATCGGAATTCCTACTCCTGCGTATTGCCTCTCGCAAAGTACGAGTTTAGTCCAAGAGATGAGGGTTCTTCCTTTCTGCCACTCCGTCCAAACCACTCACACGCTTCTTCGCTGTACTCTCTATACTCCTGCCCCTGGTCTTTATGCATTAGTTTCTTCGAACCTTCTCTTTATTCTGGGTGAAGTAGCTCTCTGGAGTACTAATAAGGGGCTGGCTTTCCTAAGAGTTATTTATAAGTCAAAGTTTAAATTATAAGGTAAAGTAAAAGTTGTAGTCACTCTTGTGCTTGCAGACTCTTGACAAAGGTTTCTTTCCATTGACTAGTGAGATGACAGGGCGGGAAATCCAGGTAGGTGAATCACTGAAAGGAAGATTTCTATCACTACAATGAAATTTGTAAGCCCATCTTATTAGCTTATGTCATTCTTCCAAGTAATAAGCCAGCTTTTAACGCCTAAAGTATACCTTGAGTCTTTTTACCTATGGGCAAGCAAGCCCTTTTTCCATACAAAACTCATGTTCCGTAGGACAGAAAGAAACTGACGGGAAATACAGCACGGATTATAGGGAGTTATACTGCTATTTCTATTCAGCCGTAGACCTTAAATCTGAATTGGAACCCTTAAGAGCCCCTTTTTTCAGTCTCAACTCACCCACATCGCCAATGGAGGAGAAGTGCTTGTGGGTGGCTAATCCCTGGCATGCATTTCCACGAAATGGAATAGAATGCTTAATAGGCAGGCCCCTCCTTTCATGTTAACATACGTCTAAGATTTTAAGTTCGAATCGTTGGTGCATAGATTTGTATCGCATTTGCTAGTTAGTCTTATGTTACCTGACCTGACAGAGCTCAGTGGCTTGCTTTAGAGAGTAGAGGATCGCTTAAAATATTGCATTTCCGCATAGATGGACTCATGGGTAATCCAATCCCCTGACAGAAGCGGCTTCTTCTCCTTGTCAATGACTTTATACACCCATTCTCACCCGTGCTTGCTGGTGAAGCTACCCTTATGGAATAAGTTGACAGGAATGATACGTGCACGCCTAACAGTAGTCGATTCTAATCATTGTCTTGTACCCAACATGCATGAAGAAAGAGTTTAATAGCATTTAAATAGTTGTACAAACACTTCGTGCCTGTGGCCTCTGGAAGCAGATCTACGAGACGGAAATGAAATGATTGAGAGAGAGAAGCCCTAGTAATTCAATGTGACCAGCCAGCACCTATTGGTTGGGATTACTCAAGGTATACCAAAAAGGTTGAGTGTCTCCTCGCCATTCATTTTGGAATGCCATCTAGGCGAGCAATAGTTCTCCGTTTCCTTCGTAATATTTGGCCGAACCCTGAAAGAAATATATAGGGCCCAAAATCATAAGATTCTCTGGAATCTCCACTGTTGCCTGACCCGAGCAAGTAGTAAGCAACTGTAGCGAGCACTGACTAGTTTCAGAGAGTCACTGCTTTTCTTCCTTGGATTGGAATACGCGTTCCAACTTACTGAGCTACTGGACAAAGAGGAGTATATACCCGGTCCAGGAAAGCTAGGGATAGTTGTTGATGCAAGGGAAAAACAAAATAGCACATCTGTTTGCTTGGCTGTCCCAACAAATTACCTGCTCTTGACTGAGCTGACTGTTCGTTTCACTAGTCCTGTAGCAACTGAGCCACCAGCCCATTTCGCTCCAACTTTCCTTGGTGCATATCAAGCTATCCCTAGGCATTCCACTGTCTCGCCTGCCTTGGAACCTGCTTAACTAACTACTGCTGAGCCAACTAGTGCCTTCCTTATCACCAGAAAAAGCTACTTGTTATAGTCGTTCATGTAGCACTGTGCTACCATTCCTTTCTACCCAACTAAACTAGTCATTTACTCAACACACCGGTTCAATATAAAAATCCCGATGAGTAAGTTAATTCACTGGGTCCACTAAGTCTTTCAATGAACTCGCATAAATAAACTATTCGAAGAACTCAGTCCAGTCCAATAAGTAGATTAACTTGAAAGTAAAAGAACTCCAACCTGGAAGTACACGCATCAAGTAAGTAGCAGCAGCTGAATGACCTGGAACCCGCATCAAAGCCAGCCAGGTACGAGATTCACTCTCCCGAGCCTCCTCTTTATTCAGAAATGAAACCAAGCCATCTGATCTAACCTTAGGAAGGCGGTATGGATTGACTATAACTAACCAAAGCCAGTGAGTGGGATCTCATTGGTAGCCTAGCCTGGGATAAGCAAGGAGCGCGCATCACAATCCATATGAGGGTGGAGTCGTTGGTTCGAACCCAACTTGTATATTCTATATATATAGGAAAGAGGAATCTCTAGAAAGAAAAAGAAGTCTCTTAGTAGAGAAGATAGAGATTTTCTCTATTGATGTGAGCCTATATAGTTGAAGAGATTGAAGGCTACCCACAAATCTCATATATAGACGAGTGGAATTCACAAAGTCACTTCGCTTCACTTTACTTCAAAGTCTATTGATCGAAGTAATGCGGTTCACATCCTCATCTTCGGGTTGGTTGCATATTTTTTTCCTGTGTCCACCAGGAGTTCTCGCTACCCTTGGTGTGTGTCTTGGTGGAGTTATGGTGGCAAAGAATGCATTCATATAGTTGATGTCTTTTTGGGGAGAGGTGAGATCCCTGTTTTTTTGTAGGCTTGGTCTGAGTGAGTCTGAGTTTGAAGAGTAAGCACTCTCACTTTCAAATAAGAAATAAGCCAAGCACAGTTGGAAATTCTCAATCTCTTTCTGCACTTTCACACAACATAAAATTGTGAAAAACGCTGAAGAAACAATGCACTCCACTTATGCTGATTCAAACATGCTAACAAGAAAGCAAACCCGAAGCGAGGTGAAATAGGATAGGGAGTTGGAGCTTTCATCAACCCGGAACGATAGTGGAGGAGAGCCCGGATCCAGAGTTTGATGGAAGGAGGAAAGGGTGAATTCAACCGGTCTTTTAATGCCATCGTTCCTAAATGTTAATCCTCATGCTGTCTACGATCTGCTCAGAGTTGAATTCAAGAGATAGGAATATAAGACAAAGTTTAGATTGACCGATCTTGTAGATAGATTGGATAAGAAGATCCAACAAGCTCGCCATGAGCAATTAGTTCTCAAACTAGCCACCGCCTACGAGGGGTATGTGTTATACTCCCCCTCCTGACTTGAGCTGTTATAAGAAAGGGACAGGATCTTGCTCCATAAGTATGAGGAGAGTCGGTACAGTAGGCTCATACACCAATGCTTTTTCCCTACAACCGGATCCTAGAGGAAAACCTAATGCACAATAGGTAGCTCTTAACTTCGTCTGGTTATGCCCATAAGTCATCATGAATGCAATAATGCCCAAGAGTTCACGTAAAAAACTAGGCTCTAAGGTTAGGATAAGAGCACTCTAATCTAGTCTAGGTAGATGAGGGAGATCCACCTAAGCCCACCGTCTATAAAGAAGCACACGATCTAATCTAGTCTTATTGTTAGTCTCTCTATAAAGATGATCCATCACCTAAAGGGCGGACTCTGGACAGAAACTGAGGATTTGCTATAGGAAAGACCCTACCCTATAAGTTAAGACAATATGCTACATTCTATGATATCCTATTCAATCCCCCGGTTAGCATGCGATGCTCGTCGTGCTAATAAATCCTCTCTTCTTAAAGCCCAACCCAAGTAGGACAAAGAAATGCAAGTAAATACCCTCGATTCATTCCTTTTATGCGAGTGGGAAAGCTAGCTAGAAATCAATGACAAGGAGTAGAGCCTAGAGCAAAAGGGCCAGGCGTCAGGTTAGTTAAAGCAAGAAAGTCAATGCTGGTGCTCGCTTATTCAATCCTTTTTTCTCTCCTCCTTTGTGCTAATCACTAGTGCTAAGAACTAGGTCAAAAGGAAAGTCAGCCCTTAATATGGAGTTTTCTACTTGTTCTTACTTGTGTTAGTGAAGCCTGATAGTTCAACTTGCCTGTCCAAAGTCAATCTATGAAAAGTCTTCCTTATAGGCGCACCCAGCTGTAAGAGAGTAGAAGCAATCGGAGTAAATAAATCCCATAGTGAAATGAGCGTTAGATGTTGACTAGACAAAACTAGCTAATACATGTAGTAGGGTAACTTTGCCTTTTTTCTCGGTTATGTGAAAAGGTAGAAAACTCGCTACACTTTATAGGAAATGAACTACTCTTAATGCAAGCTAGTCAAGCTGGATGAGTTGTTAGGAATGGCTCAACCCAGGCAGCGCTAACCCTGTCTTTCCCAAAAAGTATCGTCTTTCCCTAGGGAGGACAAAGATTAACCAATAGTAGTCCCGAGGATTGTATGAGCAAGGTCCGAACTGTTTCTATTAGTAGCAACATGAGGAGCCCCGAAGGGAGAATAAGAAAGATTAACCGACGCCGCGTTTTCAGAAGAAGCAATTGGATAAGAATCATACGCTGTGAATGAGCAGACGAATCGACCGAGGGCTTACACACAAGAACAGAACCTAACTCTACTTCTTTTTCCTCCTCTCCTCTTTACTGCCCCCGCTATCAACAGGTCAGTAAATAAATATATGTAGTGGAGAAAGAAGAGTAGCCCCCCAGGTCATCAATTAGTAATAGAATAATCCCATCCCAGTAGTAGTCCTCTTGCCAACAAGATTTGATCTACTTAGACTAACGGAAACCATGGCCTAGTTCCTCGAGTAGTTACTCGTTCTAAACTAAATACGTTCGTAGCAGTAGCTGAAGAAGAAAGAGATCACTAGAATTCCCAAGGAAATCTACATTACTTGGCCGAGGAAGAACTAGAGTTGGCAAGGTTGACCTCAGCTCTGAGAAATAAGAAATCCGGCACCTATTGATTGAGCTCCATCTAACATATCGATATCGAGACATTTTCACGCTTTTGATTTCTTTGCTGCTCTTTCCTCTATTGCGGCGCATGGATAGGATAGGCGGCTAGGAATAAGTGATTTTAAACCTGAGGCAGAAGACGAAGCTACCGACTCCAATGTTGATGCACATTAACTAGGAGTTTTTGAGATCAAGCAATCAATCCTCGCCTCGAACTGGTATAAAGGAAGAAGCTGGTGGTGCAGGTTTGTATCAAGTCAGATGTAGAATATTTACTTTACATAAATGGGTTGCCCAAGGGATACGATTTCCGGAGTTCAGGAATAAAAACTAGTTCGATTCAAGGAAGAAGTTAGAAGCGGGTGGAAAAGAATCCCGTGCCGGTTTACGTTCGCATACAGTCGCAGGTGCGGAAGAAGTAGAAGCAAGGTCAATTCCAGGCAGAACGTCATTCGATGCTATTTCGATTCAAGCAGAACTAGACCCGACCACAATAGTAGTTGAAGTATTAGCACTCAGAAAAATCATAAGTAGAATCGGGCATGAAGAAATGCTTTGGTTGAACCAGGCCTATTAGCATATGCATTAGCAGATCTTCTCACTCTAGCGATTTCAAGCGGACCCATCTCCCTTGCAAAGCGTTAGCGCTAGCCAGGTCAATATCAATAGTTCATCTCTATTGGTCTTACTTCACCCAGCTTCCATATCCAACTCAGACGTAGCTGCCTTCTGGCACTTTTTGAACTATATCCCATGACTTGACCTTGCCCGAAGTCAACAATCAAAGGTCAGAATGAAACCGTATCCACCCACACAAGAAACTTGCCCTGAAACTTAAACCGGCAGAACCGACTATGGTTAGAGCTGGATCTTGATCTTCCTCGAGAAAAGCACTGATCAAACCTGGAATGCCTTACTAGCAGGAATGAAAAGGTATGTATGAACCAACAAAGGTCAAGTTTATATATATTAGACAAGATTTAACCTTCCTTCACCGTGGCTTACTTGGATGGGAAAGTCGTAGATACGCGTTCTATTCTAGTCTAGAATAGGATCCATGTATAAACCAACAGTCCTAGATGGACACGAAAAGTAAGGTGATGAACGAACTTCAGAATACAATAAACAGAATCAAAACAAGCAAGAGAACTCTTAAAAGAAAGAAATCTACTGCTCTATCATTGACAGATATCTTTTAGTCTATAGCCCGCCCTACCTAGGGGGAACTCACACTCGCTAGAAGGCAAAAGCACTTGAAACAGTAGTGAGGTAAGAAATAAAACTACTCGCTTATTCTCAATATGCCTGCTCTTCGAATTCAAAACTCCTCAGCTATACCCCTTTCTACATATGTATATATGAAAAAGACAGCAGCTATACAAAGCTTTATCTCGCCACTTGATAACTCGTTTGCTTCTGGCTTGGCTGTCTTACTGGATTTCATCTATCCTTAGCTTACTGGCCTAAGATGTATATGCTTGGAATATTCGTAATCTCCCTCGTGGTTACGTTTTATTATCTTAGAAGGAGTTGCAACCTACAAGGCCTATAACGCCGGCCGTATCAGATCTTTCCATTGCCCTATGGTCACTTGCTTAAAAACTGAAAAGAGACAGACTAAAAAAGAGACTGAACTTCACTTAGGCTTTCTCGCAAGCTTATTAGAGCATTGAATTGACCTCTACTAATCAATGAGTAAGATGGCTTGGATTCTACTAAATCCAAATCCAAATAAAAAGAATGCTGGCTAGGGTGACGCTCGTGCTTCTTTCGAGTAAGGCAAACTGAGTAAGGGGTCGTGTTATTAAGTAAATTTCTTAGCTATAAGCCTGGCCTTTCACTTTTATTAGTACCCCTTTTTCCAACCTTTTCCATTCCATATCTCACCAGTCTTCTTTCCCTGGGTTGTTCTTGAAACGCGTATTAAGTACTTCCCTCCACAAGTCGATCACACCAGATCACAAAAGTAGGAAAGACCGGGTATCAGAACTTAAAACTCATAAACGTAAACTTTTCTCTTTAATAGCTTCAGTACTCATTCATGCCTATTGGCAATAATATGTTTCATCATAAGAATACCGTGAAACCTAGACATATTAAAAAAGTCCATAACTGGGATCTTCTAAACTCTCATAGTTGCAACCATGAAGCCCCACAATTTATTGAGTAGCGAATGACTGAACATCAGTCATGTTTGAATCATGGAATCGTAGAATCAACGCAATGATGTGCTTCATACTGGAATCTCCTACTACAGCTGGACAGGTTGCGGGGTCTGCGGCTCCCATTTCGGGGCACTATTGCGGACCTCTATTGGTCCCCTAACTTTTGCGGAGAATCAAGATCTAACACCTCATTTCTTTTATTTCTCTATGATATTTTGGAAAGAGATAGATCCGGCACTGCACAATCCTCTGGCCTTGGCCTCCCCGCAACCGGTCATCTCTTCTTTTCATGGAATTGCTTGCCCAGCTGGAAATGCAGTCAATCAGGTCTCTCTGCGCCAGGAAATGGTCCTCGAGTGCAAGGGCAGAAGTGATCCAGAAGTATGGTCGAGCAGAGACATACCTTATCTAAACTGGGTCTGGCTCCGGTTTCATCCTGTTATTAGTTCTCAGGAGTTGGGAGAAGAGAAGCAATGACTAGATTGGTGGTTCCTATGTTTCCTTTCTGCCTTTCAGCCTCTCCCTGCGGGGCGAGCCGGCGCATCCTTTCCGCTTTCTATTCTAGAAAGGGGTTTCTATCACGACTGATCCGCAGTTCGATGTCTTTAGCCTGACCCGAAACACCACTCCCGCGAGTAGAAAGAAAGAGAGATGATCTACTTGCAACTTGCTACTGCTGGTACCTTGCAATCGTATCCCGGCACCTTTAAAGCACTTTCCGGTGTCTTTCGCTCAGTTGCTAGCCCTGAGCTGCCTTGCCCAACTAATACTAATGCACTAGCATCTACGGACGTTCTGCCTTGATTTGACATAGATAAATAGGATGAAATGGGCCCAAGGGAAAGCATTCTTTTACTTCATGGCCTGGCACTATGCAGGATTCGATCTCTTTTCTCGTAGGAGGATCTTCCGCTTCATCTATAGATTCGTTTTCTCGTTGAACTCTTGCTTGAAAGCAAACATGATATAGTGATATAGGCCCGGGGCCAATGGGAATCTCTTTTTCTCTTAGGCAAAGCAAAGCAAATAGAAGTGAAGTAAAGCTTTCTCGATTCGATATAGAATAGAATAGTGACGAGAAAGGGCAACTAGATCACAGGATGGGGCATGAAAGCATTGGATTTGAGCTTTTAAAGAAGAATTCATTCGATCAGTGCGGGTTCACTGCCTTGCTTGAAGCCAATCTCTATAAGGGAGATGCAAATACTTCATTCTTCCATAGTGCTGCCAATGGAAGACACAGAAAATGTCATATTGCTTGCTTCTTTGAAATAAATACTTAAGAAGCTTGTTTTTTAGTGAAGATCAAAGGAAGTCACTAGAAGATACTTTCTGGCACTTCTTTCAACTGGCTAAGATATTCCCATAAGCGGCGCTTGCATATTATGCTCTACTTTCCCCTTCCTTCAACCTTGCATTTTGATTTAGAAACATTGGCTCATTTAGATTTAGTTAGATCTGAGGCCGGCATAGGCTGCAAGAGATGTGCCGCATAAGCTGAAGTATCTAAATAAGATAGGCACCTGGATCTGGAAACCTGACAAGCTCCATGACTCCAGTCATCCTAGCATCAAGTACTGTAGATACTGGTGTGAAAAACCTTCTATGTCGTCAACAACTATCATAATTAACCCAAGAACCAGTTTGCAGCCAGTACCAGTACCTGTAATGGAGTGGAGTCATACCCAAACTTTAGGAGCCACAACCCACCATTTTCCCTTCCTTGCTTATGGTTTGGGAATGGTATCTCCTTGAACAAGGTAGCTGTGTCACATATATTCCGTTAATGGGATGGATTTTCTGCTTTCGGATGGTGTGATTTCAACGTTGAGTACCTACTAAGAGTTAGTTCTCGATGGGCAATAAATCATATTGATGAAAAATCACCAAGGAGCATGAAACAAAACACATAACTTACGTACCCATTGTACTTAGAGCCAATAAACTACCAAGAATCTTCTGTCTCAACCACTTTCTTATTGTCTTTACATCGATTTCTAAATATAGGAAGGGAAAGTAACGGAGAGCAAGCAAAAGAAATAAATCTATCAACGACCGACTTCGGACTAGAATCTAGAAACATACCTAAGGGAAGAAAGCATATTTGAGGTTTACTCCTTCCATGTCTAGTAGGAGTGCGTGCTTCTTATCTTGACGCTATACATTCGGTTCAGTCAGTCCCTGAGACTTCCCAAGGTAATCTTACCAAACAAGCAACGGATTGAGCAACTAGCGCGAAAGCCGTTGCGCGTTAGCGCATTCTCCACCACATCTTGCTTGGCTTGCTGAATCAGCATATGGATATGGATTACTTCATTGAATTTCTTGGCCCGAGCTCTTGTGATTGGTCTACTTGGCAGGTGGAATGGATCCTTAGCAGGTTCATGTGTTCCTTGTTTACGTAGCTCTTCTGTTGGATCACGTAGCCCCTCCGTTGGATTACGTTGCTCTGCCCTTGGATTACTTGAGTCATTTCTTGGTTTACTTGGCTGCTCCGCAACATGCTGGTTCCTTTTGTCATAATACCTAACGGCTGTGGGCAGAATGAATGAAAAAGCAGATGAAAGACACTATACATACCAATAGAATGATAAATTTAGAATAAAGCTAGGTGACGTCACGGCATTTGAGAACCAATTGCTTCTTTTGCTTTTCACCAACCTTCATGTACAATCTTATTTCGTATTGGAGTACAGCCTATCGTAGGCCCAGCAAAGGCAAGACGGAAAGCAAGCATTAAGTGAAGAAGCAAGGTCCAAACAAAGTAGTGAAAGATTTACATTGAAAAGCTTCTCCATGTCTATATCTGTCCGATGGACCAAGCAAGTTCAAAGGAAACGGCTTCTCTACTGCATAAAAAAACCAATCCAATGAAAAGGTTAACGATTCCTATAAATTGAGAAAGAAGCATGTTCTTCATGCCCAAAAGCGGATAAAGTAGATGGAACCTGTTCTCTAACCTTCTTTTTGTAGCAGATACTGCATAAAGTTTACCTGCCTTGTAAGGCTTTTGTAGGATTAATCAAATTTTCTTTTTATCGTTCTATCTCAGAGTATCCATTCATTCGATCTTGCTATCCGCTCTCAATTGAATCCCTTCTCTGTTGTCGACAGGTGTGTCCGCATCAGGACCAGAATCACGGTCTAGTACCTCCGTACTCGCTCCTACTTTATTAATTAGGAAGTGAAGTAGCCCCGTCTTATTTTCTCGAAATGCGTAGATCAATGCTAATGATGTGATTACTGCCTGGATTCTTGTCAAGGGAAATAGAAAAACACGACTTTTTGCCATATAGCGAGATGGACTTTTGACTACGGCAATCTACTGGACCGAGGGAAAACCTTCCTCCTTTGTCAACAGTGAGTAGAGGCAGGCTATTGGTTGGTTCGAATCAAGCTGTCTTTCTATCTCTGGCTCTGGAATTGACCTAGCATCTACAGACGTTCTGCCTGGAACATAGAATAACGTTCTTCCCTTTCCGATTCCGATCTTCACTAGGCGTGAGAACTCTTAGGTAAGCTGCAGAGCAGCATAAGTGAGAATTGGATTGCTTTGGAACTCTCCAATAGCGTTTTCTTTGCTGGCTTCGTAATGGATTGAGGAGCCTATTTGCCTAAGCGAATCCCATTCACTGAGATAGCGCTGCGCTGGCTTTCAAATGGATCAAATCTTCCCCCTTTCTCTCGAGGTCAAATCAGCTATCATCCAAACGGGGTTTCTGACGAAGATGCTTTCTTTCGTATCGGTCGTATCAGGAAGTGAGAACAGAACTCTTATATTATACGAGTGATTTCTATTCTAGCTGGCACTTCTACTTCGGGTAACCTATTACAAGGAATGTTTTCCTGGCCCCACTAACTATGAAATTCTTCGATTCTCATCTCATAAGATCTGCCGGTTCGCGCCGCACTCTTGCTTGAAACTCTACTTTCGACTCTCTAGATGACCCTGACACAGAAGCCGATTCTTCTTTCGCTTTCAGAACTACTTTGGAGCAGCTACCACTGATTCCGGTGATGTTGGAGGTGCGAACTCAATAAAATAATTGGAGTTGGCCATCGGAAAGTTCTATTTGGCAAGCAGATAGGACAGTCAAGGCGCCGGGATACGATTGCAAGGTACCAACAGCAGCTTCTGTTCGTGGATACGCCGGTGGAAGGTCAGCAGTGCCAGTCAAGGGGTTCTCGTCCTTTGGGCAAGCTTTGTTGAGATGTTCGTGGAGCAGTCTTTCGTTTCAGGAAGCAGGTCAAGCATCGGATTAAAGTAGCGGGGGAGATTTGAGAAATCGATTTGCAGAACAGGACGGAATAGGCATTCTAGAGAATAGCCCTGCTTTTCTTATGCATATGCATGTGCCAGACTTTCTCTTTTAAGAAAAACCCTTTTTCTCTTTCTTTTCCTTCCTCCGAACAAGTCATCTTCCTCATCCGAATGAGAATTTACTGATTGCCAAACCACCTAATTATCTCTATGAAGGACGCATGCTCACACATAATGGGAATTGCATATCCTTGGGTTTTTTGGAGAAGAGTCGCAACTCGAAAGAGCCAAGAAGGGGAGAGAGAGGATGCGCTAAAATAAGGTAGACCGGACGGGAGAGAGAAGCGCCATACTCGCATTAGAGAATCAAGTCAGGAGAGGGAAGTAGACGACAATCATGAAATCGATATGCGGGAGAATACACAAAAGATAGGCAATATACTCCACCTAGTCGTTCTGTTTCGAAAGTAGGAGAAGCTATCACTTTCACTCAAGTCACTCTAAGTCTAAGGAAGGGTTATAGCCATATCTGTTTAAGGATCTGTCTTAAATGAGACCTAATCCCAGCCCCCTTTTGAACATACATTGTTGGATTCTTCTTCTAATGATTGGGAGAACCCACGCCACACTAATGAATGACCTCTTTAGATTAGAAGAAATAGAGGAACATGCGTCTTCGAACGATGCAGTCTCACTACGACCTGGAAATTCTCTTATTCCCCTATCCAAAAAGGGAGTCATGATGCCAATGAACCCCAACCCTGCCACACGCGAAACACACAGCGATCTAAATGCAAAGAAGATATGATATATATGGGCTTTTGGATTTTCAAAGAAAGCATGTTGTTGTTCTCCGAACTCTTCCCTCGAAGAACTTTCGATATTCGCGCGCCCTCATCCACGTCTTAAATATTGGAATAAACCAGCGCATTGATTTTCTATTTATCATAACTTGGGCTTACCACTGGGAATTCACCATTTCTCCATACAATACAGCTTTGAACTTCACTGAAATTACAAATCGATTCCTGGCTCGAGTAGAGTCTATGACATCAAATGAAAAGAGAATCCTAGGTTGTTTCATAGGCAAGACAATCAAAGCTCTTTTATTCTATGAATTATACCTCATTGGGTCTGAATCTGTTCTGTAGACTAGCCCCGTCAATCCTTTGCTAAATAGTCTTTCTTCAGTCGCCGATGTCACCTTTGGTACCGGAAATCCTATATGACCATCGTTGCTGCGAATGGTTCTCTTGGGGCGGCCCACCTAGAACTAACTCCCTTGAGTCCTTGACTACATGAAATGGGGGGTCTGACTGGCAGGAAAAGAATCGAATGGACGGAAGAGCACTGTAGCAGAGCATAGAGATCCGAAGCAATGCATTCAGCAAGATATCATGGATTGTCGCGAAAAGCTAGGATGGAAACTGGTTATTGGCTATGGCCCAAGCTATTGTCTTGCAGTGGAGGCGAAGCAAGCATACTCATCATTGAGGTCCCACCTGTCTTTGTTCTGCCTTCCTATATGCTTTTCACAGTCTCGTGAGGGAAGCTTGGCAAGCTAGCAAATGCTGGGTGGGGAGGAGATATCGGCGATCAAGAAACATATAGCCGGTTAGGTGTGACTTATGTGCAGAGTGCCTTAGTTCAATAAACTACAGCAGAAAAGCTCATTTCTTCCAGCATCATTTCTTCTGTAATTAGATTAGAATGGAAGCACAAAATTCACTGTGCTAGCATGGTACTGTCACAAATCAGTGCTGTGAAATTCTTTGTACTACAGAGTGGAGTGCTTTAATCCACTTGATTCCCTTGGGGAAGCAGAGGAGTATTCAGTGCAACTGTACCCGCAACCGAGCTATCTGAAATTGCTAACTCACCTCTGTCTCTTGATACGACTATTATTGAGGGGAGGGAGAGTCCATTCATTTGCCCATCCTGGATAACGGGTAGAGATCCTAACGGTGAATAATAAGAAGCCTTTGGATTTCATCTAAGCTGTTGACTCCCAGTATGGGATGGGAAGACTGTGCCTATCTATGGCCTCTCTTTGTTAACGCCTTAACCTCGTTGCAGGTATTCCGTAAAATGAAGTCATCTATTATTAGGTAGCAATTCAGGAGCCTTTCCTATACTTGAAGGCGGATTAGCAAGGGAATGAATCTGATGAAGCTGTTCCTCCGCTAGAATAAGGGGGGCATGATCGCTGATGCAGAAAATCTCTCCCGGGGTGAGACCCAATAACGAAAATCCATGAAGCAGTGAAAATATAGCCTGGTTAGAGTGCCCTCCCTCTCCTTTAATTTGTCATAGTTTGTTTGATTTATCAATGCGAAGAGTGAATCAAAAAATTGAACTAGTGCGCTAAGTACGTTGCTACAGACCGGAATGGAGAATGGCAATAGCATTTGGAAGGGAGTGTTTCTATTTCAATAATTAGACAACAGCCGTCAGTCAAAATACTGATATCCCCCTCGTTCACTTAAGTGGTAAGAAATGCTTTAGGTGAACATGCATGCAGCAATAATTATGTCTTATTCAATTGTTATTGATTCCTACTCCGTACTTGACTATGAGATAGAGGAAGGATCTTATAATTGCTTATATAAGCGAATTCAAAATTCTAAGACATAGGTTTCATTATGCGGGGCGTAGCGAAAGCATTCAACCTTCTAGGACTAAGCCTAAGGCCTATGGTCCCTCAAAAAAGAGAGATCAATCGTTCCTTACTTTACTGCAAGAAAGAACACATTGAAAGCTACAAGCCCTTACACCAGGGATGAAGTAGCTGCTTCGATAGGACCAGGGACACTACCAGACTGAGTTGAGTCTGACACTAGGGAACTTGGATTCATAGTACGTGCTCTACGCGATACACAGACAGATAGAATAGCCGGAGTACGGTAGGAATGGACTGCTGCCAAGCGAGTGGATTTATGAACGAGCCATTCATTTCATTTAAGTAGAACCGCCCCTTCTACGCCGCCTACTTACTTAATAATCAATTGCTCGAGCACTTATTTATCTTTATTTCAAGTAATTTACTGTCTGCTTCGACTGCCCTCAATTCATTGATTCGTATTGCTTTCACTACTCCTACTGATGACTTCGTGACTTTCCTCCTTCTAGGTGCTTCAAATCTACGTTATCAATACGGAAGAGGGCCACCTTACATGAAGCCCGCCCACCTTACGGGAATGGTAGTAGGGTTGTCGAACCGTCGTAGTGAGCGGGGTGTGTTGACAGCTTTCACACGGGCAGGACTACGTGTTAAAGTCGATGGCGAAGAAGAAGACAGGGCTTATCGGGAAGAGGGGGTAGTATGAGTAGGAGGTTTGATTGATTTCATTCCTGAGTCTTCTTTCTTGCATTCCATCGTTACTTGCGGTGCAATCTGGAAGTCTCAAAGCGAGAACTGATTTCACTTCTTCCACTGAATCCCAGGCTTGAGGGCTTCACCCATTTTATAACCCCGCGGTAAATTATTACTTTATCAGTTTCTGTGCTCATGAGAACTAACAACAGATCGTCACCAGCGTCTGCAAGTACACAAAGGAACTGCTGAGTTATGTAAAAGCCGGTTTCATCCCTTGGTCATTATGGGGCAGTGCCTTCGGTATTATTGAAAATGGTCGTTCATGGCTATTTTCGACAAAAATGGGGGTTGTGTGGCCATTGATCATCGACCAAACGCTCATACACCTCACCCCACATATGTTTCCTTGCCATAGATCACATTCTTGGATTTCTGGTGGAGACCATTTCTTGGTCAAAAATCCGAACGTGTTAGCCTTCGGTATTTTTGAAAATGGTCATTCATGACTATTTTCGACAAAAATGGGGGTTGTCTGGCCATTGATCATCGACCAGAGGATCGTACACCTCACTCCACATATGTTTCCTTGCCATAGATCACATTCTTGGATTTCTGGTGGAGACCATTTCTTGGTCAAAAATCCGTAGGTCTTAGCCTCTAGTATTATTGAAAATGGTCGTTCATGGCTATTTTCGACAAAAATGGGGGTTGTGTGGCCATTGATCATCGACCAGACGCTCATACACCTCACCCACATATGTTTCCTTGCCATAGATCACATTCTTGGATTTCTGGTGGAGACCATTTCTTGGTCTAAAATCCGTAGGTGTTAGCCTCTAGTATTATTGAAAATGGTCGCTCATGGCTATTTTCATAAAAAATGGGGGTTGTGTGGCCATTGATCGTCGACCAGAGGCTCATACACCTCACCCCACATATGTTTCCTTGTCGTAGATCACATTCTTGGATTTCTGGTGGAGACCATTTCTTGGTCAAAAATCCGTAGGTGTTAGCCTTCGGTATTATTGAAAATGGTCGTTCATGGCTATTTTTGACAAAAATGAGGGTTGTGTGGCCATTGATCATCGACCAGACGCTCATACACCTCACCCCACATATGTTTCCTTGCCATAGATCACATTCTTGGATTTCTGGTGGAGACCATTTCTTGGTCTAAAATCCGTAGGTGTTAGCCTCTAGTATTATTGAAAATGGTCGCTCATGGCTATTTTCAAGGTCGCTCATGGCTATTTTCATAAAAAATGGGGGTTGTGTGGCCATTTATCATCGACCAGAGGCTCATACACCTCACCCCACATATGTTTCCTTGCCATAGATCACATTCTTGGATTTTTGGTGGAGACCATTTCTTGGTCAAAAACTCGTACGTGTTAGCCTTCGGTATTATTGAAAATGGTCGTTCATGGCTATTTTCGGCAAAATGGGGGTTGTGTGGCAATTGATCATCGACCAGAGGCTCATACACCTCACCCCACATATGTTTCCTTGCCATAGATTACATTCTTGGATTTCTGGTGGAGACCATTTCTTGGTCAAAAATCCGTAGGTGTTAGCCTTCGATATTATTGAAAATGGTCGTTCATGGCTATTTTCGACAAAAATGGGGGTTGTGTGGCCATTGATCATCGACCAGACGCTCATACACCTCACCCCACATATGTTTTCTTGCCATAGATCACATTCTTGGATTTCTGGTGGAGACCATTTCTTGGTCAAAAATCCGTAGGTGTTAGCCTTCGGTATTATTGAAAATGGTCGTTCATGGCTATTTTCGACAAAAAATGGGGGTTGTGTGGCCATTGATCATCGACCAGAGGCTCATACACCTCACCCCACATATGTTTCCTTGCCATAGATCACATTCTTGGATTTCTGGTGGAGACCATTTCTTGGTCAAAAATCCGTAGGTGTTAGCCTTCGATATTATTGAAAATGGTCGTTCATGGCTATTTTCGACAAAAATGGGGGTTGTGTGTCCATTGATCATCGACCAGAGGATCGTACACCTCACTCCACATATGTTTCCTTGCCATAGATCACATTCTTGCATTTCTGGTGGAGACCATTTCTTGGTCAAAAATCCGTAGGTCTTAGCCTCTAGTATTATTGAAAATGGTCGTTCATGGCTATTTTCGACAAAAATGGGGGTTGTGTGGCCATTGATCATCGACCAGACGCTCATACACCTCACCCCACATATGTTTCCTTGCCATATATCACATTCTTGGATTTCTGGTGGAGACCATTTCTTGGTCTAAAATCCGTAGGTGTTAGCCTCTAATATTATTGAAAATGGTCGTTCATGGCTATTTTCGACAAAAATGGGGGTTGTGTGGCCATTGATCATCGACTAGAGGCTCATACACCTCACCCCACATATGTTTCCTTGCCATAGATCACATTCTTGGATTTCTGGTGGAGACCATTTCTTGGTCAAAAATCCGTAGGTCTTAGCCTCTAATATTATTGAAAATGGTCGTTCATGGCTATTTTCGACAAAAATGGGGGTTGTGTGGCCATTGATCATCGACCAGAGGCTCATACACCTCACCCCACATATGTTTCCTTGCCATAGATCACATTCTTGGATTTCTGGTGGAGACCATTTCTTGGTTAAAAACTCGTACGTGTTAGCCTTCGGTATTATTGAATATGGTCATTCATGGCTATTTTCGGCAAAATGGGGGTTGTGTGGTCATTGATCATCGACTAGAGGCTCGTACACCTCACCCCACATATGTTTCCTTGCCATAGATCAGATTCTTGGATTTCTGGTGGAAACCATTTCTTGGTCAAAAATCCGTAGGTGTTAGCCTTCGGTATTATTGAAAATGGTCATTCATGGCTATTTTCGACAAAAATGGGGGTTGTGTGGCCATTGATCATCGACCAGAGGCTCGTACACCTCACCCCATCTGGTGGAGACCATTTCTTGGTCTAAAATCCGTACGTGTTAGCCTTCGGTATTATTGAAAATGGTCGTTCATGGCTATTTTCAAGGTCGCTCATGGCTATTTTCATAAAAAATGGGGGTTGTGTGGCCATTTATCATCGACTAGAGGCTCATAAACCTCACCCCACATATGTTTCCTTGCCATAGATTACATTCTTGGATTTCTGGTGGAAACCATTTCTTGGTCAAAAATCCGTAGGTGTTAGCCTTCGGTATTATTGAAAATGGTCATTCATGGCTATTTTCGACAAAAATGGGGGTTGTGTGGCCATTGATCATCGACCAGAGGCTCGTACACCTCACCCCATCTGGTGGAGACCATTTCTTGGTCTAAAATCCGTACGTGTTAGCCTTCGGTATTATTGAAAATGGTCGTTTATGGCTATTTTCAAGGTCGCTCATGGCTATTTCCATAAAAAATGGGGGTTGTGTGGCCATTTATCATCGACCAGAGGCTCATAAACCTCACCCCACATATGTTTCCTTGCCATAGATCACATTCTTGGATTTCTGGTGGAGACCATTTCTTGGTCAAAAATCCGTAGGTCTTAGCCTCTAGTATTATTGAAAATGGTCGTTCATGGCTATTTTCGACAAAAATGGGGGTTGTGTGGCCATTGATCATCGACCAGAGGCTCATACACCTCACCCCATATATGTTTCCTTACCATAGATCACATTCTTGGATTTTTGGTGGAGACCATTTCTTGGTCAAAAATCCGTAGGTGTTAGCCTCTAGTATTATTGAAAATGGTCGCTCATGGCTATTTTCAAGGTCGCTCATGGCTATTTTCATAAAAAATGGGGGTTGTGTGGCCATTGATCGTCGACCAGAGGCTCATACACCTCACCCCACATATGTTTCCTTGCCATAGATCACATTCTTGTATTTCTGGTGGAGACCATTTCTTGGTCAAAAATCCGTAGGTCTTAGCCTCTAATATTATTGAAAATGGTCGCTCATGGCTATTTTCGGCAAAATGGGGGTTGCGTGGCCATTGATCGTCGACCAGAGGCTCATACACCTCACCCCACATATGTTTCCTTGTCGTAGATCACATTCTTGGATTTCTGGTGGAGACCATTTCTTGGTCAAAAATCCGTAGGAGTTAGCCTTCGGTATTATTGTAAATGGTCATTCATGGCTATTTTCGACAAAAATGGGGGTTGTGTGGCCATTGATCATCGACCAGAGGCTCATACACCTCACCCCACATATGTTTCCTTGCCATAGATCACATTCTTGGATTTCTGGTGGAGACCATTTCTTGGTCAAAAATCCGTAGGTCTTAGCCTTCGGTATTATTGAAAATGGTCATTCATGGCTATTTTCGGCAAAATGGGGGTTGTCTGGCCATTGATCGTCGACCAGAGGCTCATACACCTCACCCCACATATGTTTCCTTGCCATAGATCACATTCTTGGATTTCTGGTGGAGACCATTTCTTGGTCAAAAATCCGTAGGTGTTAGCCTTCGGTATTATTATAAATGGTCGTTCATGGCTATTTTCGAGAAAATGGGGGTTGTGTGGCAATTGATCATCGACCAGAGGCTCGTACACCTCACCCCACATATGTTACCTTGCCATAGATCACATTCTTGGATTTCTGGTGGAGACCATTTCTTGGTCTAAAATCCGTAGGTGTTAGCCTTCGATATTATTGAAAATGGTCGTTCATGGCTATTTTCGACAAAAATGGGGGTTGTGTGGCCATTGATCATCGACCAGAGGCTCATACACCTCACCCCACATATGTTTCCTTGCCATAGATCACATTCTTGGATTTCTGGTGGAGACCATTTCTTGGTTAAAAACTCGTAGGTGTTAGCCTCTAATATTATTGAAAATGGTCATTCATGGCTATTTTCGAAAAAAATGGGGGTTGTGTGGCCATTGATCGTCGACCAGAGGCTCATACACCTCACCCCACATATGTTTCCTTGCCATAGATCACATTCTTGGATTTCTGGTGGAGACCATTTCTTGGTCAAAACCTCACCCCACATATGTTTCCTTGCCATAGATCACATTCTTGGATTTCTAGTGGAGACCATTTCTTGGTTAAAAACTCGTAGGTGTTAGCCTCTAATATTATTGAAAATGGTCATTCATGGCTATTTTCGAAAAAAATGGGGGTTGTGTGGCCATTGATCGTCGACCAGAGGCTCAT
Source organism: Zea mays (assembly GCF_902167145.1). Lineage (NCBI taxonomy): Eukaryota > Viridiplantae > Streptophyta > Magnoliopsida > Poales > Poaceae > Zea > Zea mays. The sequence continues at coordinate 129,911 of NW_023366937.1, forward strand.
ACACCTCACCCCACATGTTTCCTTGCCATAGATCACATTCTTGGATTTCTGGTGGAGACCATTTCTTGGTCAAAACCTCACCCCACATATGTTTCCTTGCCATAGATCACATTCTTGGATTTCTGGTGGAGACCATTTCTTGGTTAAAAACTCGTAGGTGTTAGCCTCTAATATTATTGAAAATGGTCATTCATGGCTATTTTCGAAAAAAATGGGGGTTGTGTGGCCATTGATCGTCGACCAGAGGCTCATACACCTCACCCCACATATGTTTCCTTGACATAGATCACATTCTTGGATTTCTGGTGGAGACCATTTCTTGGTCAAAACCTCACCCCACATATGTTTCCTTGCCATAGATCACATTCTTGGATTTCTGGTGGAAACCATTTCTTGGTTAAAAACTCGTAGGTGTTAGCCTCTAATATTATTGAAAATGGTCATTCATGGCTATTTTCGAAAAAAATGGGGGTTGTGTGGCCATTGATCGTCGACCAGAGGCTCATACACCTCACCCCACATATGTTTCCTTGCCATAGATCACATTCTTGGATTTCTGGTGGAGACCATTTCTTGGTCAAAACCTCACCCCACATAGGTTTCCTTGCCATAGATCACATTCTTGGATTTCTGGTGGAGACCATTTCTTGGTTAAAAACTCGTAGGTGTTAGCCTCTAATATTATTGAAAATGGTCATTCATGGCTATTTTCGAAAAAAATGGGGGTTGTGTGGCCATTGATCGTCGACCAAAGGCTCATACACCTCACCCCACCTATGTTTCCTTGCCATAGATCACATTCTTGGATTTCTGGTGGAGACCATTTCTTGGTTAAAAACTCGTAGGTGTTAGCCTCTAATATTATTGAAAATGGTCATTCATGGCTATTTTCGAAAAAATGGGGGTTGTGTGGCCATTGATCGTCGACCAGAGGCTCATACACCTCACCCCACATATGTTTCCTTGCCATAGATCACATTCTTGGATTTCTGGTGGAGACCATTTCTTGGTCAAAACCTCACCCCACATATGTTTCCTTGCCATAGATCACATTCTTGGATTTCTGGTGGAGACCATTTCTTGGTTAAAAACTCGTAGGTGTTAGCCTCTAATATTATTGAAAATGGTCATTCATGGCTATTTTCGAAAAAAATGGGGGTTGTGTGGCCATTGATCGTCGACCAGAGGCTCATACACCTCACCCCACATATGTTTCCTTGCCATAGATCACATTCTTGGATTTCTGGTGGAGATCATTTCTTGGTAAATACCTCACCCCACATATGTTTCCTTGCCATAGATCACATTCTTGGATTTCTGGTGGAGACCATATTTTTGGTTAAAAACTCGTAGGTGTTAGCCTCTAATATTATTGAAAATGGTCATTCATGGCTATTTTCGAAAAAATGGGGGTTGTGTGGCCATTGATCGTCGACCAGAGGCTCATACACCTCACCCCACATATGTTTCCTTGCCATAGATCACATTCTTGGATTTCTGGTGGAGACCATTTCTTGGTCAAAACCTCACCCCACATATGTTTCCTTGCCATAGATCACATTCTTGGATTTCTGGTGGAGACCATTTCTTGGTTAAAAACTCGTAGGTGTTAGCCTCTAATATTATTGAAAATGGTCATTCATGGCTATTTTCGAAAAAATGGGGGTTGTGTGGCCATTGATCGTCGACCAGAGGCTCATACACCTCACCCCACATATGTTTCCTTGCCATAGATCACATTCTTGGATTTCTGGTGGAGACCATTTCTTGGTCAAAACCTCACCCCACATATGTTTCCTTGCCATAGATCACATTCTTGGATTTCTGGTGGAGACCATTTCTTGGTTAAAAACTCGTAGGTGTTAGCCTCTAATATTATTGAAAATGGTCATTCATGGCTATTTTCGAAAAAATGGGGGTTGTGTGGCCATTGATCGTCGACCAGAGGCTCATACACCTCACCCCACATATGTTTCCTTGCCATAGATCACATTCTTGGATTTCTGGTGGAGACCATTTCTTGGTCAAAACCTCACCCCACATATGTTTCCTTGCCATAGATCACATTCTTGGATTTCTGGTGGAGACCATTTCTTGGTTAAAAACTCGTAGGTGTTAGCCTCTAATATTATTGAAAATGGTCATTCATGGCTATTTTCGAAAAAATGGGGGTTGTGTGGCCATTGATCGTCGACCAGAGGCTCATACACCTCACCCCACATATGTTTCCTTGCCATAGATCACATTCTTGGATTTCTGGTGGAGACCATTTCTTGGTAAAAACCTCACCCCACATATGTTTCCTTGCCATAGATCACATTCTTGGATTTCTGGTGGAGACCATATTTTTGGTTAAAAACTCGTAGGTGTTAGCCTCTAATATTATTGAAAATGGTCATTCATGGCTATTTTCGAAAAAATGGGGGTTGTGTGGCCATTGATCGTCGACCAGAGGCTCATACACCTCACCCCACATATGTTTCCTTGCCATAGATCACATTCTTGGATTTCTGGTGGAGACCATTTCTTGGTCAAAACCTCACCCCACATATGTTTCCTTGCCATAGATCACATTCTTGGATTTCTGGTGGAGACCATTTCTTGGTTAAAAACTCGTAGGTGTTAGCCTCTAATATTATTGAAAATGGTCATTCATGGCTATTTTCGAAAAAATGGGGGTTGTGTGGCCATTGATCGTCGACCAGAGGCTCATACACCTCACCCCACATATGTTTCCTTGCCATAGATCACATTCTTGGATTTCTGGTGGAGACCATTTCTTGGTCAAAACCTCACCCCACATATGTTTCCTTGCCATAGATCACATTCTTGGATTTCTGGTGGAGACCATTTCTTGGTTAAAAACTCGTAGGTGTTAGCCTCTAATATTATTGAAAATGGTCATTCATGGCTATTTTCGAAAAAATGGGGGTTGTGTGGCCATTGATCGTCGACCAGAGGCTCATACACCTCACCCCACATATGTTTCCTTGCCATAGATCACATTCTTGGATTTCTGGTGGAGACCATTTCTTGGTCAAAACCTCACCCCACATATGTTTCCTTGCCATAGATCACATTCTTGGATTTCTGGTGGAGACCATTTCTTGGTCAAAAATCCGTACGTGTTAGCCTCTAGTATTATTGAAAATGGTCGCTCATGGCTATTTTCAAGGTCGCTCATGGCTATTTTCATAAAAAATGGGGGTTGTGTGGCCATTGATCATCGACCAGACGCTCATACACCTCACCCCACATATGTTTCCTTGCCATAGATCACATTCTTGGATTTCTGGTGGAGACCATTTCTTGGTCAAAACCTCACCCCACATATGTTCCCTTGCCATATATTACATTCTTGGATTTCTGGTGGAGACCATTTCTTGGTTAAAAACTCGTACGTGTTAGCCTTCGGTATTATTGAAAATGGTCATTCATGGCTATTTTCGACAAAAATGGGGGTTGTGTGGCCATTGATCATCGACCAGAGGCTCATACACCTCACCCCACATATGTTTCCTTGCCATAGATCACATTCTTGGATTTCTGGTGGAGACCATTTCTTGGTCAAAAATCCGTACGTGTTAGCCTCTAGTATTATTGAAAATGGTCGCTCATGGCTATTTTCGGCAAAATGGGGGTTGTGTGGCCATTGATCGTCGACCAGAGGCTCATACACCTCACCCCACATATGTTTCCTTGTCATAGATCACATTCTTGGATTTCTGGTGGAGACCATTTCTTGGTCAAAAATCCGTAGGTGTTAGCCTTCGGTATTATTGTAAATGGTCATTCATGGCTATTTTCGACAAAAATGGGGGTTGTGTGGCCATTGATCATCGACCAGAGGCTCATACACCTCACCCCACATATGTTTCCTTGCCATAGATCACATTCTTGGATTTCTGGTGGAGACCATTTCTTGGTCAAAAATCCGTAGGTCTTAGCCTTCGGTATTATTGAAAATGGTCGTTCATGGCTATTTTCGACAAAAATGGGGGTTGTGTGGCCATTGATCTTCGACCAGACGCTCATACACCTCACCCCACATATGTTTCCTTGCCATAGATCACATTCTTGGATTTCTGGTGGAGACCATTTCTTGGTCAAAAATCCGTACGTGTTAGCCTCTAGTATTATTGAAAATGGTCGCTCATGGCTATTTTCAAGGTCGCTCATGGCTATTTTCATAAAAAATGGGGGTTGTGTGGCCATTGATCATCGACCAGACGCTCATACACCTCACCCCACATATGTTTCCTTGCCATAGATCACATTCTTGGATTTCTGGTGGAGACCATTTCTTGGTCAAAACCTCACCCCACATATGTTTCCTTGCCATAGATTACATTCTTGGATTTCTGGTGGAGACCATTTCTTGGTTAAAAACTCGTACGTGTTAGCCTTCGGTATTATTGAAAATGGTCATTCATGGCTATTTTCGACAAAAATGGGGGTTGTGTGGCCATTGATCATCGACTAGAGGCTCATACACCTCACCCCACATATGTTTCCTTGCCATAGATCACATTCTTGGATTTCTGGTGGAGACCATTTCTTGGTCAAAACCTCACCCCACATATGTTTCCTTGCCATAGATTACATTCTTGGATTTCTGGTGGAGACCATTTCTTGGTTAAAAACTCATACGTGTTAGCCTTCGGTATTATTGAAAATGGTCATTCATGGCTATTTTCGGCAAAATGGGGGTTGTGTGGCCATTGATCGTCGACCAGAGGCTCATACACCTCACCCCACATATGTTTCCTTGCCATAGATCACATTCTTGGATTTCTGGTGGAGACCATTTCTTGGTCAAAAATTCGTAGGTGTTAGCCTTCGGTATTATTGAAAATGGTCGTTCATGGCTATTTTCGACAAAAATGGGGGTTGTGTGGCCATTGATCGTCGACCAGAGGCTCATACACCTCACCCCACATATGTTTCCTTGCCATAGATCACATTCTTGGATTTATGGTGGAGACCATTTCTTGGTCAAAAATCCGAACGTGTTAGCCTTCGGTATTTTTGAAAATGGTCATTCATGGCTATTTTCGACAAAAATGGGGGCTGTGTGGCCATTGATCATCGACCAGAGGATCGTACACCTCACTCCACATATGTTTCCTTGCCATAGATCACATTCTTGGATTTCTGGTGGAGACCATTTCTTGGTCAAAAATCCGTAGGTCTTAGCCTCTAGTGTTATTGAAAATGGTCGTTCATGGCTATTTTTGACAAAAATGGGGGTTGTGTGGCCATTGATCATCGACCAGACGCTCATACACCTCACCCCACATATGTTTCCTTGCCATAGATCACATTCTTGGATTTCTGGTGTAGACCATTTCTTGGTCTAAAATCCGTAGGTGTTAGCCTCTAATATTATTGAAAATGGTCGTTCATGGCTATTTTCGACAAAAATGGGGGTTGTGTGGCCATTGATCATCGACTAGAGGCTCATACACCTCACCCCACATATGTTTCCTTGCCATAGAACACATTCTTGGATTTCTGGTGGAGACCATTTCTCGGTCAAAAATCCGTAGGTCTTAGCCTCTAATATTATTGAAAATGGTCGTTCATGGCTATTTTCGACAAAAATGGGGGTTGTGTGGCCATTGATCATCGACCAGAGGCTCATACACCTCACCCCACATATGTTTCCTTGCCATATATCACATTCTTGGATTTCTGGTGGAGACCATTTCTTGGTTAAAAACTCATACGTGTTAGCCTTCGGTATTATTGAAAATGGTCATTCATGGCTATTTTCGGCAAAATGGGGGTTGTGTGGCCATTGATCATCGACCAGAGGCTCGTACACCTCACCCCACATATGTTTCCTTGCCATAGATCACATTCTTGGATTTCTGGTGGAGACCATTTCTTGGTCAAAAATCCGTAGGTGTTAGCCTTTGGTATTATTGAAAATGGTCGTTCATGGCTATTTTCGGCAAAATGGGGGTTGTGTGGCAATTGATCATCGACCAGAGGCTCATACACCTCACCCCACATATGTTTCCTTGCCATAGATTACATTCTTGGATTTCTGGTGGAGACCATTTCTTGGTCAAAAATCCGTAGGTGTTAGCCTTCGATATTATTGAAAATGGTCGTTCATGGCTATTTTCGACAAAAATTAGGGTTGTGTGGCCATTGATCGTCGACCAGAGGCTCATACACCTCACCCCACATATGTTTCCTTGCCATAGATCACATTCTTGGATTTCTGGTGGAGACCATTTCTTGGTCAAAAATCCGTAGGTGTTAGCCTTCAGTGTCATTGAAAATGGTTGTTCATGGCTATTTCCGACAAAAATTAGGGTTGTGTGGCCATTGATCGTCGACCAGAGGCTCATACACCTCACCCCACATATGTTTCCTTGCCATAGATCACATTCTTGGATTTCTAGTGGAGACCATTTCTTGGTCAAAAATCCGTAGGTGTTAGCCTTCAGTGTCATTGAAAATGGTCGTTCATGGCTATTTTCGACAAAAATTAGGGTTGTGTGGCCATTGATCGTCGACCAGAGGCTCATACACCTCACCCCACATATGTTTCCTTGCCATAGATCACATTCTTGGATTTCTGGTGGAGACCATTTCTTGGTCAAAAATCCGTAGGTGTTAGCCTTCAGTGTCATTGAAAATGGTCGTTCATGGCTATTTTCGACAAAAATTAGGGTTGTGTGGCCATTGATCGTCGATCAGAGGCTCATACACCTCACCCCACATATGTTTCCTTGCCATAGATCACATTCTTGGATTTCTGGTGGAGACCATTTCTTGGTCAAAAATCCGTAGGTGTTAGCCTTCAGTGTCATTGAAAATGGTCGTTCATGGCTATTTTCGACAAAAATTAGGGTTGTGTGGCCATTGATCGTCGACCAGAGGCTCATACACCTAACCCCACATATGTTTCCTTGCCATAGATCACATTCTTGGATTTCTGGTGGAGACCATTTCTTGGTCAAAAATCCGTAGGTGTTAGCCTTCAGTGTCATTGAAAATGGTCGTTCATGGCTATTTTCGACAAAAATTAGGGTTGTGTGTCCATTGATCGTCGACCAGAGGCTCATACACCTCACCCCACATATGTTTCCTTGCCATAGATCACATTCTTGGATTTCTGGTGGAGACCATTTCTTGGTCAAAAATCCGTAGGTGTTAGCCTTCGGTATTATTGAAAATGGTCGTTCATGGCTATTTTCGACAAAAATGGGGGTTGTGTGGCCATTGATCATCGACCAGAGGCTCATACACCTCACCCCACATATGTTTCCTTGCCATAGATCACATTCTTGGATTTCTGGTGGAGACCATTTCTTGGTCAAAAATCCGTAGGTGTTAGCCTTCAGTATTATTGAAAATGGTCGTTCATGGCTATTTTCGACAAAAATGGGGGTTGTGTGGCCATTGATCATCGACCAGAGGCTCATACACCTCACCCCACATATGTTTCCTTGCCATAGATCACATTCTTGGATTTCTGGTGGAGACCATTTCTTGGTCAAAAATCCGTAGGTGTTAGCCTTCGGTATTATTGAAAATGGTCGTTCATGGCTATTTTCGACACCCACATATGTTTCCTTGCCATAGATCACATTCTTGGATTTCTGGTGGAGACCATTTCTTGGTCTAAAATCCGTAGGTGTTAGCCTCTAGTATTATTGAAAATGGTCGCTCATGGCTATTTTCAAGGTCGCTCATGGCTATTTTCATAAAAAATGGGGGTTGTGTGGCCATTTATCATCGACTAGAGGCTCATAAACCTCACCCCACATATGTTTCCTTGCCATAGATCACATTCTTGGATTTCTGGTGGAGACCATTTCTTGGTCAAAAACTCGTACGTGTTAGCCTTCGGTATTATTGAAAATGGTCGTTCATGGCTATTTTCGACAAAAATGGGGGTTGTGTGGCCATTGATCATCGACCAAAGGCTCGTACACCTCACCCCACATATGTTTCCTTGCCATAGATCACATTCTTGGATTTCTGGTGGAGACCATTTCTTGGTCAAAAATCCGTAGGTGTTAGCCTTCGGTATTATTGAAAATGGTCGTTCATGGCTATTTTCGACAAAAATGGGGGTTGTGTGGCCATTGATCATCGACCAGAGGCTTGTACACCTCACCCCACATATGTTTCCTTGCCATAGATCACATTTTTGGATTTCTGGTGGAGACCATTTTTGGTCAAAAATCCGTAGGTGTTAGCATTTGGTATTATTGAAAATGTCGTTCATGGCTATTTTCGACAAAAATGGGGGTTGTGTGGCCATTGATCATCGACCAGAGTCTCGTACACCTCACCCCACATATGTTTCCTTGCCATATATCACATTTTTGGATTTCTGGTGGAGACGATTTCTTGGTCAGAAATCCGTAGGTGTTAGCCTTCGGTATTATTGAAAATAGTCGTTCATGGCAATTTTTGACAAAAATGGGGGTTGTGTGGCCATTGATCATCGACCAGATGCTCGTACACCTCACCCCACATATGTTTCCTTGCCATAGATCACATTCTTGAATTTCTGGTGGAGACCATTTCTTGGTCAAAAATCAGTAGGTGTTAGCCTTCGGTATTATTGAAAATGGTCATTCATGGCTATTTTCGGCAAAATGGGGGTTGTGTGGCCATTGATCGTCGACCAGAGGCTCATACACCTCACCCCACATATGTTTCCTTGTCGTAGATCACATCCTTGGATTTCTGGTGGAGACCATTTCTTGGTCAAAAATCCGTAGGTGTTAGCCTTCGATATTATTGAAAATGGTCGTTCATGGCTATTTTCGACAAAAATGGGGGTTGTGTGGCCATTGATCATCGACCAGAGGCTCATACACCTCACCCCACATATGTTTCCTTGCCATAGATCACATTCTTGGATTTCTGGTGGAGACCATTTCTTGGTCAAAAATCCGTAGGTCTTAGCCTCTAATATTATTGAAAATGGTCGCTCATGGCTATTTTCGGCAAAATGGGGGTTGTGTGGCCATTGATCGTCGACCAGAGGCTCATACACCTCACCCCACATATGTTTCCTTGTCGTAGATCACATTCTTGGATTTCTGGTGGAGACCATTTCTTGGTCAAAAATCCGTAGGTGTTAGCCTTCGGTATTATTGTAAATGGTCATTCATGGCTATTTTTGACAAAAATGGGGGTTGTGTGGCCATTGATCATCGACCAGAGGCTCATACACCTCACCCCACATATGTTTCCTTGCCATAGATCACATTCTTGGATTTCTGGTGGAGACCATTTCTTGGTCAAAAATCCGTAGGTCTTAGCCTCTAGTATTATTGAAAATTGTCGCTCATGGCTATTTTCATAAAAAATGGGGGTTGTGTGGCCATTGATCGTCGACCAGAGGCTCATACACCTCACCCCACATATGTTTCCTTGCCATAGATCACATTCTTGGATTTCTGGTGGAGACCATTTCTTGGTCAAAAATCCGTAGGTGTTAGCCTTCGATATTATTGAAAATGGTCGTTCATGGCTATTTTCGACAAAAATGGGGGTTGTGTGGCCATTGATCATCGACCAGAGGCTCATACACCTCACCCCACATATGTTTCCTTGCCATAGATCACATTCTTGGATTTCTGGTGGAGACCATTTCTTGGTTAAAAACTCGTACGTGTTAGCCTTCGGTATTATTGAAAATGGTCATTCATGGCTATTTTCGGCAAAATGGGGGTTGTGTGGCCATTGATCGTTGACCAGAGGCTCATACACCTCACCCCACATATGTTTCCTTGCCATAGATCACATTCTTGGATTTCTGGAGGAGACCAATTCTTGGTCAAAAATTCCGTAGGTGTTAGCCTTCGGTATTATTGAAAATGGTCATTCATGGCTATTTTCGACAAAAATGGGGGTTGTGTGGCCATTGATCGTCGACTAGAGGCTCATACACCTCACCCCACATATGTTTCCTTGTCGTAGATCACATTCTTGGATTTCTGGTGGAGACCATTTCTTGGTCAAAAATCCGTAGGTCTTAGCCTCTAATATTATTGAAAATGGTCGCTCATGGCTATTTTCATAAAAAAATGGGGGTTGTGTGGCCATTTATCATCGACTAGAGGCTCGTACACCTCACCCCACATATGTTTCCTTGCCATAGATCACATTCTTGGATTTCTGGTGGAGATCCATTTCTTGGTCTAAAATCCGTAGGTGTTAGCCTCTAGTATTATTGAAAATGGTCGCTCATGGCTATTTTCAAGGTCGCTCATGGCTATTTTCATAAAAAATGGGGGTTGTGTGGCCATTTATCATCGACTAGAGGCTCATAAACCTCACCCCACATATGTTTCCTTGCCATAGATTACATTCTCGGATTTCTGGTGGAAACCATTTCTTGGTTAAAAACTCGTACGTGTTAGCCTTCGGTATTATTGAAAATGGTCATTCATGGCTATTTTCGGCAAAATGGGGGTTGTGTGGCCATTGATCGTCGACCAGAGGCTCATACACCTCACCCCACATATGTTTCCTTGTCGTAGATCACATTCTTGGATTTCTGGTGGAGACCATTTCTTGGTCAAAAATCCGTAGGTGTTAGCCTTCGATATTATTGAAAATGGTCGTTCATGGCTATTTTCGACAAAAATGGGGGTTGTGTGGCCATTGATCGTCGACCAGAGGCTCATACACCTCACCCCACATATGTTTCCTTGCCATAGATCACATTCTGTGATTTCTGGTGGAGACCATTTCTTGGTCAAAAATCCGTAGGTCTTAGCCTCTAGTATTATTGAAAATGGTCGCTCATGGCTATTTTCATAAAAAATGGGGGTTGTGTGGCCATTTATCATCGACTAGAGGCTCATAAACCTCACCGCACATATGTTTCCTTGCCATAGATTACATTCTTGGATTTCTGGTGGAGACCATTTCTTGGTCAAAAATCCGTAGGTGTTAGCCTTCGGTATTATTGAAAATGGTCGTTCATGGCTATTTTCGACACCCACATATGTTTCCTTGCCATAGATCACATTCTTGGATTTCTGGTGGAGACCATTTCTTGGTCTAAAATCCGTAGGTGTTAGCCTCTAGTATTATTGAAAATGGTCGCTCATGGCTATTTTCAAGGTCGCTCATGGCTATTTTCATAAAAAATGGGGGTTGTGTGGCCATTTATCATCGACTAGAGGCTCATAAACCTCACCCCACATATGTTTCCTTGCCATAGATCACATTCTTGGATTTCTGGTGGAGACCATTTCTTGGTCAAAAACTCGTACGTGTTAGCCTTCGGTATTATTGAAAATGGTCGTTCATGGCTATTTTCGACAAAAATGGGGGTTGTGTGGCCATTGATCATCGACCAAAGGCTCGTACACCTCACCCCACATATGTTTCCTTGCCATAGATCACATTCTTGGATTTCTGGTGGAGACCATTTCTTGGTCAAAAATCCGTAGGTGTTAGCCTTCGGTATTATTGAAAATGGTCGTTCATGGCTATTTTCGACAAAAATGGGGGTTGTGTGGCCATTGATCATCGACCAGAGGCTCGTACACCTCACCCCACATATGTTTCCTTGCCATAGATCACATTTTTGGATTTCTGGTGGAGACCATTTATGGTCAAAAATTCGTAGGTGTTAGCATTTGGTATTATTGAAAATGTCGTTCATGGCTATTTTCGACAAAAATGGGGGTTGTGTGGCCATTGATCATCGACCAGAGTCTCGTACACCTCACCCCACATATGTTTCCTTGCCATATATCACATTTTTGGATTTCTGGTGGAGACGATTTCTTGGTCAGAAATTCGTAGGTGTTAGCCTTCGGTATTATTGAAAATAGTCGTTCATGGCAATTTTTGACAAAAATGGGGGTTGTGTGGCCATTGATCATCGACCAGATGCTCGTACACCTCACCCCACATATGTTTCCTTGCCATAGATCACATTCTTGGATTTCTGGTGGAGACCATTTCTTGGTCAAAAATCCGTAGGTGTTAGCCTTCGGTATTATTGAAAATGGTCATTCATGGCTATTTTCGGCAAAATGGGGGTTGTGTGGCCATTGATCGTCGACCAGAGGCTCATACACCTCACCCCACATATGTTTCCTTGTCGTAGATCACATCCTTGGATTTCTGGTGGAGACCATTTCTTGGTCAAAAATCCGTAGGTGTTAGCCTTCGATATTATTGAAAATGGTCGTTCATGGCTATTTTCGACAAAAATGGGGGTTGTGTGGCCATTGATCATCGACCAGAGGCTCATACACCTCACCCCACATATGTTTCCTTGCCATAGATCACATTCTTGGATTTCTGGTGGAGACCATTTCTTGGTCAAAAATCCGTAGGTCTTAGCCTCTAATATTATTGAAAATGGTCGCTCATGGCTATTTTCGGCAAAATGGGGGTTGTGTGGCCATTGATCGTCGACCAGAGGCTCATACACCTCACCCCACATATGTTTCCTTGTCGTAGATCACATTCTTGGATTTCTGGTGGAGACCATTTCTTGGTCAAAAATCCGTAGGTGTTAGCCTTCGGTATTATTGTAAATGGTCATTCATGGCTATTTTCGACAAAAATGGGGGTTGTGTGGCCATTGATCATCGACCAGAGGCTCATACACCTCACCCCACATATGTTTCCTTGCCATAGATCACATTCTTGGATTTCTGGTGGAGACCATTTCTTGGTCAAAAATCCGTAGGTCTTAGCCTCTAGTATTATTGAAAATGGTCGCTCATGGCTATTTTCATAAAAAATGGGGGTTGTGTGGCCATTGATCGTCGACCAGAGGCTCATACACCTCACCCCACATATGTTTCCTTGGCATAGATCACATTCTTGGATTTCTGGTGGAGACCATTTCTTGGTCAAAAATCCGTAGGTGTTAGCCTTTGATATTATTGAAAATGGTCGTTCATGGCTATTTTCGACAAAAATGGGGGTTGTGTGGCCATTGATCATCGACCAGAGGCTCATACACCTCACCCCACATATGTTTCCTTGCCATAGATCACATTCTTGGATTTCTGGTGGAGACCATTTCTTGGTTAAAAACTCGTACGTGTTAGCCTTCGGTATTATTGAAAATGGTCATTCATGGCTATTTTCGGCAAAATGGGGGTTGTGTGGCCATTGATCGTTGACCAGAGGCTCATACAACTCACCCCACATATGTTTCCTTGCCATAGATCACATTCTTGGATTTCTGGTGGAGACCAATTCTTGGTCAAAAATCCGTAGGTGTTAGCCTTCGGTATTATTGAAAATGGTCATTCATGGCTATTTTCGACAAAAATGGGGGTTGTGTGGCCATTGATCGTCGACCAGAGGCTCATACACCTCACCCCACATATGTTTCCTTGTCGTAGATCACATTCTTGGATTTCTGGTGGAGACCATTTCTTGGTCAAAAATCTGTAGGTGTTAGCCTTCGATATTATTGAAAATGGTCGTTCATGGCTATTTTCGACAAAAATGGGGGTTGTGTGGCTATTGATCATCGACCAGAGGCTCATACACCTCACCCCACATATGTTTCCTTGCCATAGATCACATTCTTGGATTTCTGGTGGAGACCATTTCTTGGTTAAAAACTCGTACGTGTTAGCCTTCGGTATTATTGAAAATGGTCATTCATGGCTATTTTCGGCAAAATGGGGGTTGTGTGGCCATTGATCATCGACTAGAGGCTCGTACACCTCACCCCACATATGTTTCCTTGCCATAGATCACATTCTTGGATTTCTGGTGGAGACCATTTTTGGTCAAAAATCCGTAGGTGTTAGCATTTGGTATTATTGAAAATGTCGTTCATGGCTATTTTCGACAAAAATGGGGGTTGTGTGGCCATTGATCATCGACCAGAGTCTCGTACACTTCACCCCACATATGTTTCCTTGCCATATATCACATTTTTGGATTTCTGGTGGAGACGATTTCTTGGTCAGAAATCGTAGGTGTTAGCCTTCGGTATTATTGAAAATAGTCGTTCATGGCAATTTTTGACAAAAATGGGGGTTGTGTGGCCATTGATCATCGACCAGATGCTCGTACACCTCACCCCACATATGTTTCCTTGCCATAGATCACATTCTTGGATTTCTAGTGGAGACCATTTCTTGGTCAAAAATCCGTAGGTGTTAGCCTTCGGTATTATTGAAAATGGTCATTCATGGCTATTTTCGGCAAAATGGGGGTTGTGTGGCCATTGATCGTCGACCAGAGGCTCATACACCTCACCCCACATATGTTTCCTTGTCGTAGATCACATCCTTGGATTTCTGGTGGAGACCATTTCTTGGTCAAAAATCCGTAGGTGTTAGCCTTCGATATTATTGAAAATGGTCGTTCATGGCTATTTTCGACAAAAATGGGGGTTGTGTGGCCATTGATCATCGACCAGAGGCTCATACACCTCACCCCACATATGTTTCCTTGCCATAGATCACATTCTTGGATTTCTGGTGGAGACCATTTCTTGGTCAAAAATCCGTAGGTCTTAGCCTCTAATATTATTGAAAATGGTCGCTCATGGCTATTTTCGGCAAAATGGGGGTTGTGTGGCCATTGATCGTCGACCAGAGGCTCATACACCTCACCCCACATATGTTTCCTTGTCGTAGATCACATTCTTGGATTTCTGGTGGAGACCATTTCTTGGTCAAAAATCCGTAGGTGTTAGCCTTCGGTATTATTGTAAATGGTCATTCATGGCTATTTTCGACAAAAATGGGGGTTGTGTGGCCATTGATCATCGACCAGAGGCTCATACACCTCACCCCACATATGTTTCCTTGCCATAGATCACATTCTTGGATTTCTGGTGGAGACCATTTCTTGGTCAAAAATCCGTAGGTCTTAGCCTCTAGTATTATTGAAAATGGTCGCTCATGGCTATTTTCATAAAAAATGGGGGTTGTGTGGCCATTGATCGTCGACCAGAGGCTCATACACCTCACCCCACATATGTTTCCTTGCCATAGATCACATTCTTGGATTTCTGGTGGAGACCATTTCTTGGTCAAAAATCCGTAGGTGTTAGCCTTCGATATTATTGAAAATGGTCGTTCATGGCTATTTTCGACAAAAATGGGGGTTGTGTGGCCATTGATCATCGACCAGAGGCTCATACACCTCACCCCACATATGTTTCCTTGCCATAGATCACATTCTTGGATTTCTGGTGGAGACCATTTCTTGGTTAAAAACTCGTACGTGTTAGCCTTCGGTATTATTGAAAATGGTCATTCATGGCTATTTTCGGCAAAATGGGGGTTGTGTGGCCATTGATCGTTGACCAGAGGCTCATACACCTCACCCCACATATGTTTCCTTGCCATAGATCACATTCTTGGATTTCTGGTGGAGACCAATTCTTGGTCAAAAATCCGTAGGTGTTAGCCTTCGGTATTATTGAAAATGGTCATTCATGGCTATTTTCGACAAAAATGGGGGTTGTGTGGCCATTGATCGTCGACCAGAGGCTCATACACCTCACCCCACATATGTTTCCTTGTCGTAGATCACATTCTTGGATTTCTGGTGGAGACCATTTCTTGGTCAAAAATCCGTAGGTGTTAGCCTTCGATATTATTGAAAATGGTCGTTCATGGCTATTTTCGACAAAAATGGGGGTTGTGTGGCCATTGATCATCGACCAGAGGCTCATACACCTCACCCCACATATGTTTCCTTGCCATAGATCACATTCTTGGATTTCTGGTGGAGACCATTTCTTGGTTAAAAACTCGTACGTGTTAGCCTTCGGTATTATTGAAAATGGTCATTCATGGCTATTTTCGGCAAAATGGGGGTTGTGTGGCCATTGATCATCGACCAGAGGCTCGTACACCTCACCCCACATATGTTTCCTTGCCATAGATCACATTCTTGGATTTCTGGTGGAGACCATTTTTGGTCAAAAATCTGTAGGTGTTAGCATTTGGTATTATTGAAAATGTCGTTCATGGCTATTTTCGACAAAAATGGGGGTTGTGTGGCCATTGATCATCGACCAGAGTCTCGTACACCTCACCCCACATATGTTTCCTTGCCATATATCACATTTTTGGATTTCTGGTGGAGACGATTTCTTGGTCAGAAATCCGTAGGTGTTAGCCTTCGATATTATTGAAAATAGTCGTTCATGGCAATTTTTGACAAAAATGGGGGTTGTGTGGCCATTGATCATCGACCAGATGCTCGTACACCTCACCCCACATATGTTTCCTTGCCATAGATCACATTCTTGGATTTCTGGTGGAGACCATTTCTTGGTCAAAAATCCGTAGGTGTTAGCCTTCGGTATTATTGAAAATGGTCGTTCATGGCTATTTTCGACAAAAATGGGGGTTGTGTGGCCATTGATCATCGACCAGAGGCTCATACACCTCACCCCACATATGTTTCCTTGCCATAGATCACATTCTTGGATTTCTGGTGGAGACCATTTCTTGGTCAAAAATCCGTAGGTGTTAGCCTTCGGTATTATTGAAAATGGTCGTTCATGGCTATTTTCGACAAAAATGGGGGTTGTGTGGCCATTGATCATCGACCAGACGCTCATACACCTCACCCCACATATGTTTCCTTGCCATAGATCACATTCTTGGATTTCTGGTGGAGACCATTTCTTGGTCTAAAATCCGTAGGTGTTAGCCTCTAGTATTATTGAAAATGGTCGCTCATGGCTATTTTCAAGGTCGCTCATGGCTATTTTCATAAAAAATGGGGGTTGTGTGGCCATTTATCATCGACTAGAGGCTCATAAACCTCACCCCACATATGTTTCCTTGCCATAGATTACATTCTTGGATTTCTGGTGGAAACCATTTCTTGGTTAAAAACTCGTACGTGTTAGCCTTCGGTATTATTGAAAATGGTCATTCATGGCTATTTTCGGCAAAATGGGGGTTGTGTGGCCATTGATCGTCGACCAGAGGCTCATACACCTCACCCCACATATGTTTCCTTGTCGTAGATCACATTCTTGGATTTCTGGTGGAGACCATTTCTTGGTCAAAAATCCGTAGGTGTTAGCCTTCGATATTATTGAAAATGGTCGTTCATGGCTATTTTCGACAAAAATGGGGGTTGTGTGGCCATTGATCATCGACCAGAGGCTCATACACCTCACCCCACATATGTTTCCTTGCCATAGATCACATTCTTGGATTTCTGGTGGAGACCATTTCTTGGTCAAAAATCCGTACGTGTTAGCCTTCGGTATTATTGAAAATGGTCGTTCATGGCTATTTTCGACAAAAATGGGGGTTGTGTGGCCATTGATCATCGACCAGAGGCTCGTACACTTCACCCCACATATGTTTTCTTGCCATAGATCAGAATCTTGGATTTCTCGTGGAGACCATTTGTTGGTCAAAAATTCGTAGGTGTTAGCCTTCGGTATTATTGAAAATGGTCGTTCATGGCTATTTTCGACAAAAATGGGGGTTGTGTGGCCATTGATCATCGACCAGACACTCATACACCTCACCCCACATATGTTTCCTTGCCATAGATCACATTCTTGGATTTCTGGTGGAGACCATTTCTTGGTCAAAAATCCGTAGGTGTTAGCCTTCGATATTATTGAAAATGGTCATTCATGGCTATTTTTGACAAAAATGGGGGTTGTGTGGCCATTGATCTTCCACCAGAGGCTCATACACCTCACCCCACATATGTTTCCTTGCCATAGATCACATTCTTGGATTTCTGGTGGAGACCATTTCTTGGTCAAAAATCCGTAGGTGTTAGCCTTCGGTATTATTGTAAATGGTCATTCTATGGCAAGGAAACATATGTGGGGTGAGGTGTATGAGCGTCTGGTCGATGATCAATGGCC
This sequence comes from Zea mays, assembly GCF_902167145.1. Lineage (NCBI taxonomy): Eukaryota > Viridiplantae > Streptophyta > Magnoliopsida > Poales > Poaceae > Zea > Zea mays. The sequence goes on from NW_023366937.1 coordinate 147,756, forward strand.
ACACAACCCCCATTTTTGCCGAAAATAGCCATGAGCGACCATTTTCAATAATACTAGAGGCTAAGACCTACGGATTTTTGCCCAAGAAATGGTCTCCACCAGAAATCCAAGAATGTGATCTATGGCAAGGAAACATATGTGGGGTGAGGTGTACGAGCCTCTAGTCGATGATAAATGGCCACACAACCCCCATTTTTTATGAAAATAGCCATGAACGACCATTTTCAATAATACCAAAGGCTAACACCTACAGATTTTTGACCAAGAATTGGTCTCCACTAGAGGTGTATGAGCCTCTGGTCGACGATCAATGGCCACACAACCCCCATTTTGCCGAAAATAGCCATGAATGACCATTTTCAATAATACCGAAGGCTAACACCTACGAATTTTTGACCAAGAAATGGTCTCCACCAGAAATCCAAGAATGTGATCTATGGCAAGGAAACATATGTGGGGTGAGGTGTATGAGCCTTTGGTCGATGATAAATGGCCACACAACCCCCATTTTGCTGAAAATAGCCATGAACGACCATTTTCAATAATACCGAAGGCTAACACGTACGAGTTTTTAACCAAGAAATGGTCTCCACCAGAAATCCAAGAATGTGATCTATGGCAAGGAAACATATGTGGGGTGAGGTGTATGAGCCTCTGGTCGACGATCAATGGCCACACAACCCTAATTTTTGTCGAAAATAGCCATGAATGACCATTTTCAATAATACCGAAGGCTAACACGTACGGATTTTAGACCAAGAAATGGTCTCCACCAGAAATCCAAGAATGTGATCTATGGCAAGGAAACATATGTGGGGTGAGGTGTATGAGCATCTGGTCGATGATCAATGGCCACACAACCCCCATTTTTTTATGAAAATAGCCATGAGCGACCATTTTCAATAATACCGAAGGCTAACACGTACGAGTTTTTAACCAAGAAATGATCTCCACCAGAAATCCAAGAATGTGATCTATGGCAAGGAAACATATGTGGGGTGAGGTTTATGAGCCTCTGGTCGATGATCAATGGCCACACAACCCCCATTTTTGTCGAAAATAGCCATGAACGACCATTTTCAATAATATCGAAGGCTAACACCTACGGATTTTTGACCAAGAAATGGTCTCCACCAGAAATCCAAGAATGTGATCTACGACAAGGAAACATATGTGGGGTGAGGTGTATGAGCGTCTGGATCGAAGGCTAACACCTACGGATTTTAGACCAAGAAATGGTCTCCACCAGAAATCCAAGAATGTGATCTATGGCAAGGAAACATATGTGGGGTGAGGTGTATGAGCCTCTGGTCGACGATCAATGGCCACAGAACCCCCATTTTTTTATGAAAATAGCCATGAGCGACCATTTTCAATAATACCGAAGGCTAACACGTACGAGTTTTTAACCAAGAAATGATCTCCACCAGAAATCCAAGAATGTGATCTATGGCAAGGAAACATATGTGGGGTGAGGTTTATGAGCCTCTGGTCGATGATCAATGGCCACACAACCCCCATTTTTGTCGAAAATAGCCATGAACGACCATTTTCAATAATATCGAAGGCTAACACCTACGGATTTTTGACCAAGAAATGGTCTCCACCAGAAATCCAAGAATGTGATCTACGACAAGGAAACATATGTGGGGTGAGGTGTATGAGCGTCTGGATCGAAGGCTAACACCTACGGATTTTAGACCAAGAAATGGTCTCCACCAGAAATCCAAGAATGTGATCTATGGCAAGGAAACATATGTGGGGTGAGGTGTATGAGCCTCTGGTCGACGATCAATGGCCACAGAACCCCCATTTTGCCGAAAATAGCCATGAATGACCATTTTCAATAATACCGAAGGCTAACACGTACGAGTTTTTAACCAAGAAATGGTCTCCACCAGAAATCCAAGAATGTAATCTATGGCAAGGAAACATATGTGGGGTGAGGTTTTGACCAAGAAATGGTCTCCACCAGAAATCCAAGAATGTGATCTATGGCAAGGAAACATATGTGGGGTGAGGTGTATGAGCCTCTGGTCGACGATCAATGGCCACACAACCCTAATTTTTGTCGAAAATAGCCATGAACGACCATTTTTAATGACACTGAAGGCTAACACCTACGGATTTTTCACCAAGAAATGGTCTCCACCATAAATCCAAGAATGTGATCTATGGCAAGGAAACATATGTGTAGTGAGGTGTATGAGCCTCTGGTCGAAGATCAATGGCCACACAACCCCCATTTTTGTCGAAAATAGCCATGAATGACCATTTTCAAAAATACCAAAGGCTAACACATTCGGATTTTTGCCCAAGAAATGGTCTCCACCAGAAATCCAAGAATGTGATCTATGGCAAGGAAACATATGTGGGGTGAGGTGTATGAGCCTCTGGTCGATGATCAATGGCCACACAACCCCCATTTTTGTCGAAAATAGCCATGAACGACCATTTTCAATAATATCGAAGGCTAACACCTACGGATTTTTGACCAAGAAATGGTCTCCACCAGAAATCCAAGAATGTAATCTATGGCAAGGAAACATATGTGGGGTGAGGTGTATGAGCCTCTAGTCGATGATCAATTGCCACACAACCCCCATTTTGCCGAAAATAGCCATGAACGACCATTTTCAATAATACCGAAGGCTAACACGTACGAGTTTTTGACCAAGAAATGGTCTCCACCAAAAATCCAAGAATGTGATCTATGGCAAGGAAACATATGTGGGGTGAGATTTATGAGCCTCTAGTCGATGATAAATGGCCACACAACCCCCATTTTTTTATGAAAATAGCCATGAGCGACCATTTTCAATAATATTAGAGGCTAAGACCTACGGATTTTTGACCAAGAAATGGTCTCCACCAGAAATCCAAGAATGTGATCTATGGCAAGGAAACATATGTGGGGTGAGGTGTATGAGCCTCTGGTCGATGATCAATGGCCACACAACCCCCATTTTGCCGAAAATAGCCATGAACGACCATTTTCAATAATACCGAAGGCTAACACCTACGGATTTTTGACCAAGAAATGGTCTCCACCAGAAATCCAAGAATGTGATCTACGGCAAGGAAACATATGTGGGGTGAGGTGTATGAGCCTCTAGTCGATGATCAATGGCCACACAACCCCCTTTTTTTATGAAAATAGCCATGAGCGACCATTTTCAATAATACTAGAGGCTAAGACCTACGGATTTTTGACCAAGAAATGGTCTCCACCAGAAATCCAAGAATGTGATCTATGGCAAGGAAACATATGTTGGGTGAGGTGTATGAGCCTCTGGTCGATGATCAATGGCCACACAACCCCCATTTTTGTCGAAAATAGCCATGAATGACCATTTACAATAATACCGAAGGCTAACACCTACGGATTTTTGACCAAGAAATGGTCTCCACTAGAAATCCAAGAATGTGATCTATGGCAAGGAAACATATGTGGGGTGAGGTGTATGAGCCTCTGGTCGATGATCAATGGCCACACAACCCCCATTTTTGTCGAAAATAGCCATGAACGACCATTTTCAATAATATCGAAGGCTAACACCTACGGATTTTTGACCAAGAAATGGTCTCCACCAGAAATCCAAGAATGTGATCTATGGCAAGGAAACATATGTGGGGTGAGGTGTATGAGCCTCTGGTCGACGATCAATGGCCACACAACCCCCATTTTGCCGAAAATAGCCATGAATGACCATTTTCAATAATACCGAAGGCTAACACGTACGAGTTTTTAACCAAGAAATGGTCTCCACCAGAAATCCAAGAATGTAATCTATGGCAAGGAAACATATGTGGGGTGAGGTTTTGACCAAGAAATGGTCTCCACCAGAAATCCAAGAATGTGATCTATGGCAAGGAAACATATGTGGGGTGAGGTGTATGAGCCTCTGGTCGACGATCGATGGCCACACAACCCCCATTTTGCCGAAAATAGCCATGAATGACCATTTTCAATAATACCGAAGGCTAACACGTACGAGTTTTTAACCAAGAAATGGTCTCCACTAGAAATCCAAGAATGTAATCTATGGCAAGGAAACATATGTGGGGTGAGGTTTTGACCAAGAAATGGTCTTCACCAGAAATCCAAGAATGTGATCTATGGCAAGGAAACATATGTGGGGTGAGGTGTATGAGCCTCTGGTCGACGATCAATGGCCACACAACCCTAATTTTTGTCGAAAATAGCCATGAACGACCATTTTCAATGACACTGAAGGCTAACACCTACGGATTTTTGACCAAGAAATGGTCTCCACCATAAATCCAAGAATGTGATCTATGGCAAGGAAACATATGTGTAGTGAGGTGTATGAGCCTCTGGTCGAAGATCAATGGCCACACAACCCCCATTTTTGTCGAAAATAGCCATGAATGACCATTTTCAAAAATACCAAAGGCTAACACATTCGGATTTTTGCCCAAGAAATGGTCTCCACCAGAAATCCAAGAATGTGATCTATGGCAAGGAAACATATGTGGGGTGAGGTGTATGAGCCTCTGGTCGATGATCAATGGCCACACAACCCCCATTTTTGTCGAAAATAGCCATGAACGACCATTTTCAATAATATCGAAGGCTAACACCTACGGATTTTTGACCAAGAAATGGTCTCCACCAGAAATCCAAGAATGTAATCTATGGCAAGGAAACATATGTGGGGTGAGGTGTATGAGCCTCTGGTCGATGATCAATTGCCACACAACCCCCATTTTGCCGAAAATAGCCATGAACGACCATTTTCAATAATACCGAAGGCTAACACGTACGAGTTTTTGACCAAGAAATGGTCTCCACCAAAAATCCAAGAATGTGATCTATGGCAAGGAAACATATGTGGGGTGAGATTTATGAGCCTCTAGTCGATGATAAATGGCCACGCAACCCCCATTTTTTTATGAAAATAGCCATGAGCGACCATTTTCAATAATATTAGAGGCTAAGACCTACGGATTTTTAACCAAGAAATGGTCTCCACCAGAAATCCAAGAATGTGATCTATGGCAAGAAAACATATGTGGGGTGAAGTGTACGAGCCTCTGGTCGATGATCAATGGCCACACAACCCCCATTTTTGTCGAAAATAGCCATGAACGACCATTTTCAATAATATTAGAGGCTAACACGTACGAGTTTTTAACCAAGAAATGGTCTCCACCAGAAATCCAAGAATGTAATCTATGGCAAGGAAACATATGTGGGGTGAGGTGTATGAGCGTCTGGTCGATGATCAATGGCCACACAACCCCCATTTTTGTCGAAAATAGCCATGAACGACCATTTTCAATAATATCGAAGGCTAAATGGGGGTTGTGTGGCCATTGATCATCGACCAGAGGCTCATACACCTCACTACACATATGTTTCCTTGCCATAGATTACATTCTTGGATTTCTGGTGGAGACCATTTCTTGGTTAAAAACTCGTACGTGTTAGCCTTCGGTATTATTGAAAATGGTCATTCATGGCTATTTTCGGCAAAATGGGGGTTGTGTGGCCATTGATCGTCGACCAGAGGCTCATACGCCTCACCCCACATATGTTTCCTTGCCATAGATCACATTCTTGGATTTCTGGTGGAGACCATTTCTTGGTCAAAAATCCGTAGGTCTTAGCCTCTAATATTATTGAAAATGGTCGCTCATGGCTATTTTCGGCAAAATGGGGGTTGTGTGGCCATTGATCATCGACCAGAGGCTCGTACACCTCACTACACATATGTTTCCTTGCCATAGATCACATTCTTGGATTTCTGGTGGAGACCATTTCTTGGTCAAAAATCCGTACGTGTTAGCCTTTGGTATTTTTGAAAATGGTCGTTCATGGCTATTTTCGACAAAAATTAGGGTTGTGTGGCCATTGATCGTCGACCAGAGGCTCATACACCTCACCCCACATATGTTTCCTTGCCATAGATCACATTCTTGGATTTCTGGTGGAGACCATTTCTTGGTTAAAAACTCGTACGTGTTAGCCTTCGATATTATTGAAAATGGTCGTTCATGGCTATTTTCGGCAAAATGGGGGTTGTGTGGCCATTGATCATCGACCAGACGCTCATACACCTCACCCCACATATGTTTCCTTCCCATAGATCACATTCTTGGATTTCTGGTGGAGACCATTTCTTGGTCAAAAATCCGTAGGTGTTAGCCTTCGGTATTATTGAAAATGGTCGTTCATGGCTATTTTCGACAAAAATGGGGGTTGTGTGGCCATTGATCGTCGACCAGAGGCTCATACACCTCACCCCACATATGTTTCCTTTCCATAGATCACATTCTTGGATTTCTGGTGGAGACCATTTCTTGGGCAAAAATCCGAATGTGTTAGCCTTTGGTATTTTTGAAAATGGTCATTCATGGCTATTTTCGACAAAAATGGGGGTTGTGTGGCCATTAATCTTCGACCAGAGGCTCATACACCTCACTACACATATGTTTCCTTGCCATAGATCACATTCTTGGATTTATGGTGGAGACCATTTCTTGGTCAAAAATCCGTAGGTGTTAGCCTTCAGTGTCATTGAAAATGGTCGTTCATGGCTATTTTCGACAAAAATGGGGGTTGTGTGGCCATTGATCATCGACCAGAGGCTCATACACCTCACCCCACATATGTTTCCTTGCCATAGATCACATTCTTGGATTTCTGGTGGAGACCATTTCTTGGTCAAAAATCCGTAGGTCTTAGCCTCTAGTATTATTGAAAATGGTCGCTCATGGCTATTTTCATAAAAAATGGGGGTTGTGTGGCCATTGATCATCGACCAAGCCATGAACGACCATTTTCAAAAATACCAAAGGCTAACACGTACGGATTTTTGACCAAGAAATGGTCTCCACCAGAAATCCAAGAATGTGATCTATGGCAAGGAAACATATGTGGGGTGAGGTGTATGAGCCTCTGGTCGATGATCAATGGCCACACAACCCCCATTTTTGTCGAAAATAGCCATGAATGACCATTTACAATAATACCGAAGGCTAACACCTACGGATTTTTGACCAAGAAATGGTCTCCACCAGAAATCCAAGAATGTGATCTATGGCAAGGAAACATATGTGGGGTGAGGTGTATGAGCCTCTGGTCGACGATCAATGGCCACACAACCCCCATTTTTGCCGAAAATAGCCATGAATGACCATTTTCAAAAATACCAAAGGCTAACACGTACGGATTTTTAACCAAGAAATGGTCTCCACCAGAAATCCAAGAATGTGATCTATGGCAAGGAAACATATGTGGGGTGAGGTTTATGAGCCTCTGGTCGATGATCAATGGCCACACAACCCCCATTTTGCCGAAAATAGCCATGAACGACCATTTTCAATAATACCGAAGGCTAACACCTACGGATTTTTGACCAAGAAATGGTCTCCACCAGAAATCCAAGAATGTGATCTATGGCAAGGAAACATATGTGGGGTGAGATTTATGAGCCTCTAGTCGATGATAAATGGCCACACAACCCCCATTTTTTTATGAAAATAGCCATGAGCGACCATTTTCAGTAATATTAGAGGCTAAGACCTACGGATTTTTGACCAAGAAATGGTCTCCACCAGAAATCCAAGAATGTGATCTATGGCAAGGAAACATATGTGGGGTGAGGTGTATGAGCCTCTGGTCGATGATCAATGGCCACAAAACCCCCATTTTTGTCGAAAATAGCCATGAATGACCATTTCTTGGTTAAAAATCCGTACGTGTTAGCCTTCGGTATTATTGTAAATGGTCGTTCATGGCTATTTTCGACAAAAATGGGGGTTGTGTGGCCATTGATCATCGACCAGACGCTCATACACCTCACCCCACATATGTTTCCTTGCCATAGATCACATTCTTGAATGGTCATTCATGGCTATTTTCGACAAAAATGGGGGTTGTGTGGCAATTGATCATCGACCAGAGGCTCATACACCTCACCCCACATATGTTTCCTTGCCATAGATCACATTCTTGGATTTCTGGTGGAGACCATTTCTTGGTTAAAAATCCGTACGTGTTAGCCTTCGGTATTATTGAAAATGGTCGTTCATGGCTATTTTCGACAAAAATGGGGGTTGTGTGGCCATTGATCATCGACCAGACGCTCATACACCTCACCCCACATATGTTTCCTTGCCATAGATCACATTCTTGGATTTCTGGTGGAGACCATTTCATGGTCAAAAATCCATAGGTGTTAGCCTTCGGTATTATTGAAAATGGTCGTTCATGGCTATTTTCGACAAAAATGGGGGTTGTGTGGCCATTGATCATCGACCAGACGCTCATACACCTCACCCCACATATGTTTCCTTGCCATAGATCACATTCTTGGATTTCTGGTGGAGACCATTTCTTGGTCAAAAATCCGTAGGTGTTAGCCTTCGGTATTATTGAAAATGGTCGTTCATGGCTATTTTCGACAAAAATGGGGGTTGTGTGGCCATTGATCATCGACCAGACGCTCATACACCTCACCCCACATATGTTTCCTTGCCATAGATCACATTCTTGGATTTCTGGTGGAGACCATTTCTTGGTCTAAAATCCGTAGGTGTTAGCCTCTAGTATTATTGAAAATGGTCGCTCATGGCTATTTTCAAGGTCGCTCATGGCTATTTTCATAAAAAATGGGGGTTGTGTGGCCATTTATCATCGACTAGAGGCTCATAAACCTCACCCCACATATGTTTCCTTGCCATAGATTACATTCTTGGATTTCTGGTGGAAACCATTTCTTGGTTAAAAACTCGTACGTGTTAGCCTTCGGTATTATTGAAAATGGTCATTCATGGCTATTTTCGGCAAAATGGGGGTTGTCTGGCCATTGATCGTCGACCAGAGGCTCATACACCTCACCCCACATATGTTTCCTTGTCGTAGATCACATTCTTGGATTTCTGGTGGAGACCATTTCTTGGTCAAAAATCCGTAGGTGTTAGCCTTCGATATTATTGAAAATGGTCGTTCATGGCTATTTTCGACAAAAATGGGGGTTGTGTGGCCATTGATCATCGACCAGAGGCTCATACACCTCACCCCACATATGTTTCCTTGCCATAGATCTACATTCTTGGATTTCTGGTGGAGACCATTTCTTGGTCAAAAATCCGTAGGTGTTAGCCTTCGGTATTATTGAAAATGGTCGTTCATGGCTATTTTCGACAAAAATGGGGGTTGTGTGGCCATTGATCATCGACCAGAGGCTCATACACCTCACCCCACATATGTTTCCTTGCCATAGATCACATTCTTGGATTTCTGGTGGAGACCATTTCTTGGTCAAAAATCCGTAGGTGTTAGCCTTCGGTATTGTTGAAAATGGTCGTTCATGGCTATTTTCGACAAAAATGGGGGTTGTGTGGCCATTGATCATCGACCAGACGCTCATACACCTCACCCCACATATGTTTCCTTGCCATAGATCACATTCTTGGATTTCTGGTGGAGACCATTTCTTGGTCTAAAATCCGTAGGTGTTAGCCTCTAGTATTATTGAAAATGGTCGCTCATGGCTATTTTCAAGGTCGCTCATGGCTATTTTCATAAAAAATGGGGGTTGTGTGGCCATTTATCATCGACTAGAGGCTCATAAACCTCACCCCACATATGTTTCCTTGCCATAGATTACATTCTTGGATTTCTGGTGGAAACCATTTCTTGGTTAAAAACTCGTACGTGTTAGCCTTCGGTATTATTGAAAATGGTCATTCATGGCTATTTTCGGCAAAATGGGGGTTGTGTGGCCATTGATCATCGACTAGAGGCTCGTACCCCTCACCCTACATATGTTTCCTTGCCATAGATCACATTCTTGGATTTCTGGTGGAGACCATTTCTTGGTTAAAAATCCGTACGTGTTAGCCTTTGGTATTTTTGAAAATGGTCATTCATGGCTATTTTCGACAAAAATGGGGGTTGTGTGGCCATTGATCATCGACTAGAGGCTCATACACCTCACCCCACATATGTTTCCTTGCCATAGATCACATTCTTGGATTTCTGGTGGAGACCATTTCTTGGTCAAAAATCCGTAGGTGTTAGCCTTCGGTATTATTGAAAATGGTCGTTCATGGCTATTTTCGACAAAAATGGGGGTTGTGTGGCCATTGATCATCGACCAGACGCTCATACACCTCACCCCACATATGTTTCCTTGCCATAGATCACATTCTTGGATTTCTGGTGGAGACCATTTCTTGGTCTAAAATCCGTAGGTGTTAGCCTCTAGTATTATTGAAAATGGTCGCTCATGGCTATTTTCAAGGTCGCTCATGGCTATTTTCATAAAAAATGGGGGTTGTGTGGCCATTTATCATCGACTAGAGGCTCATAAACCTCACCCCACATATGTTTCCTTGCCATAGATTACATTCTTGGATTTCTGGTGGAAACCATTTCTTGGTTAAAAACTCGTACGTGTTAGCCTTCGGTATTATTGAAAATGGTCATTCATGGCTATTTTCGGCAAAATGGGGGTTGTGTGGCCATTGATCGTCGACCAGAGGCTCATACACCTCACCCCACATATGTTTCCTTGTCGTAGATCACATTCTTGGATTTCTGGTGGAGACCATTTCTTGGTCAAAAATCCGTAGGTGTTAGCCTTCGATATTATTGAAAATGGTCGTTCATGGCTATTTTCGACAAAAATGGGGGTTATGTGGCCATTGATCATCGACCAGAGGCTCATACACCTCACCCCACATATGTTTCCTTGCCATAGATCACATTCTTGGATTTCTGGTGGAGACCATTTCTTGGTCAAAAATCCGTAGGTGTTAGCCTTCGGTATTAGTTGAAAATGGTCGTTCATGGCTATTTTCGACAAAAATGGGGGTTGTGTGGCCATTGATCATCGACCAGACGCTCATACACCTCACCCCACATATGTTTCCTTGCCATAGATCACATTCTTGGATTTCTGGTGGAGACCATTTCTTGGTCTAAAATCCGTAGGTGTTAGCCTCTAGTATTATTGAAAATGGTCGCTCATGGCTATTTTCAAGGTCGCTCATGGCTATTTTCATAAAAAATGGGGGTTGTGTGGCCATTTATCATCGACTAGAGGCTCATAAACCTCACCCCACATATGTTTCCTTGCCATAGATTACATTCTTGGATTTCTGGTGGAAACCATTTCTTGGTTAAAAACTCGTACGTGTTAGCCTTCGGTATTATTGAAAATGGTCATTCATGGCTATTTTCGGCAAAATGGGGGTTGTGTGGCCATTGATCATCGACCAGAGGCTCGTACCCCTCACCCTACATATGTTTCCTTGCCATAGATCACATTCTTGGATTTCTGGTGGAGACCATTTCTTGGTTAAAAATCCGTACGTGTTAGCCTTTGGTATTTTTGAAAATGGTCATTCATGGCTATTTTCGACAAAAATGGGGGTTGTGTGGCCATTGATCATCGACTAGAGGCTCATACACCTCACCCCACATATGTTTCCTTGCCATAGATCACATTCTTGGATTTCTGGTGGAGACCATTTCTTGGTCAAAAATCCGTAGGTGTTAGCCTTCGGTATTATTGAAAATGGTCGTTCATGGCTATTTTCGACAAAAATGGGGGTTGTGTGGCCATTGATCATCGACCAGAGCGCTCATACACCTCACCCCACATATGTTTCCTTGCCATAGATCACATTCTTGGATTTCTGGTGGAGACCATTTCTTGGTCTAAAATCCGTAGGTGTTAGCCTCTAGTATTATTGAAAATGGTCGCTCATGGCTATTTTCAAGGTCGCTCATGGCTATTTTCATAAAAAATGGGGGTTGTGTGGCCATTTATCATCGACTAGAGGCTCATAAACCTCACCCCACATATGTTTCCTTGCCATAGATTACATTCTTGGATTTCTGGTGGAAACCATTTCTTGGTTAAAAACTCGTACGTGTTAGCCTTCGGTATTATTGAAAATGGTCATTCATGGCTATTTTCGGCAAAATGGGGGTTGTGTGGCCATTGATCGTCGACCAGAGGCTCATACACCTCACCCCACATATGTTTCCTTGTCGTAGATCACATTCTTGGATTTCTGGTGGAGACCATTTCTTGGTCAAAAATCCGTAGGTGTTAGCCTTCGATATTATTGAAAATGGTCGTTCATGGCTATTTTCGACAAAAATGGGGGTTATGTGGCCATTGATCATCGACCAGAGGCTCATACACCTCACCCCACATATGTTTCCTTGCCATAGATCACATTCTTGGATTTCTGGTGGAGACCATTTCTTGGTCAAAAATCCGTAGGTGTTAGCCTTCGGTATTATTGTAAATGGTCATTCATGGCTATTTTCGACAAAAATGGGGGTTGTGTGGCCATTGATCATCGACCAGAGGCTCATACACCTCACCCCACATATGTTTCCTTGCCATAGATCACATTCTTGGATTTCTGGTGGAGACCATTTCTTGGTCAAAAATCTGTAGGTCTTAGCCTCTAATATTATTGAAAATGGTCGCTCATGGCTATTTTCATAAAAAAATGGGGGTTGTGTGGCCATTGATCATCGACCAGACGCTCATACACCTCACCCCACATATGTTTCCTTGCCATAGATCACATTCTTGGATTTCTGGTGGAGACCATTTCTTGGTCTAAAATCCGTAGGTGTTAGCCTCTAGTATTATTGAAAATGGTCGCTCATGGCTATTTTCAAGGTCGCTCATGGCTATTTTCATAAAAAATGGGGGTTGTGTGGCCATTTATCATCGACTAGAGGCTCATAAACCTCACCCCACATATGTTTCCTTGCCATAGATTACATTCTTGGATTTCTGGTGGAAACCATTTCTTGGTTAAAAACTCGTACGTGTTAGCCTTCGGTATTATTGAAAATGGTCATTCATGGCTATTTTCCGACAAAATGGGGGTTGTGTGGCCATTGATCGTCGACCAGAGGCTCATACACCTCACCCCACATATGTTTCCTTGTCGTAGATCACATTCTTGGATTTCTGGTGGAGACCATTTCTTGGTCAAAAATCCGTAGGTGTTAGCCTTCGATATTATTGAAAATGGTCGTTCATGGCTATTTTCGACAAAAATGGGGGTTGTGTGGCCATTGATCATCGACCAGAGGCTCATACACCTCACCCCACATATGTTTCCTTGCCATAGATCACATTCTTGGATTTCTGGTCGAGACCATTTCTTGGTCAAAAATCCGTAGGTGTTAGCCTTCGGTATTATTGAAAATGGTCGTTCATGGCTATTTTCGACAAAAATGGGGGTTGTGTGGCCATTGATCATCGACCAGAGGCTCATACACCTCACCCCACATATGTTTCCTTGCCATAGATCACATTCTTGGATTTCTGGTGGAGACCATTTCTTGGTCAAAAATCCGTAGGTGTTAGCCTTCGGTGTTATTGAAAATGGTGGTTCATGGCTATTTTCGACAAAAATGGGGGTTGTGTGGCCATTGATCATCGACCAGACGCTCATACACCTCACCCCACATATGTTTCCTTGCCATAGATCACATTCTTGGATTTCTGGTGGAGACCATTTCTTGGTCTAAAATCCGTAGGTGTTAGCCTCTAGTATTATTGAAAATGGTCGCTCATGGCTATTTTCAAGGTCGCTCATGGCTATTTTCATAAAAAATGGGGGTTGTGTGGCCATTTATCATCGACTAGAGGCTCATAAACCTCACCCCACATATGTTTCCTTGCCATAGATCACATTCTTGGATTTCTGGTGGTGACCATTTCTTGGTCAAAAATCCGTAGGTGTTAGCCTTCGGTATTATTGTAAATGGTCATTCATGGCTATTTTCGACAAAAATGGGGGTTGTGTGGCCATTGATCATCGACCAGAGGCTCATACACCTCACCCCACATATGTTTCCTTGCCATAGATCACATTCTTGGATTTCTGGTGGAGACCATTTCTTGGTCAAAAATCCGTAGGTCTTAGCCTCTAATATTATTGAAAATGGTCGCTCATGGCTATTTTCATAAAAAAATGGGGGTTGTGTGGTCCATTGATCATCGACCAGACGCTCATACACCTCACCCCACATATGTTTCCTTGCCATAGATCACATTCTTGGATTTCTGGTGGAGACCATTTCTTGGTCTAAAATCCGTAGGTGTTAGCCTCTAGTATTATTGAAAATGGTCGCTCATGGCTATTTTCAAGGTCGCTCATGGCTATTTTCATAAAAAATGGGGGTTGTGTGGCCATTTATCATCGACTAGAGGCTCATAAACCTCACCCCACATATGTTTCCTTGCCATAGATTACATTCTTGGATTTCTGGTGGAAACCATTTCTTGGTTAAAAACTCGTACGTGTTAGCCTTCGGTATTATTGAAAATGGTCATTCATGGCTATTTTCGGCAAAATGGGGGTTGTGTGGCCATTGATCGTCGACCAGAGGCTCATACACCTCACCCCACATATGTTTCCTTGTCGTAGATCACATTCTTGGATTTCTGGTGGAGACCATTTCTTGGTCAAAAATCCGTAGGTGTTAGCCTTCGATATTATTGAAAATGGTCGTTCATGGCTATTTTCGACAAAAATGGGGGTTGTGTAGGCCATTGATCATCGACCAGAGGCTCATACACCTCACCCCACATATGTTTCCTTGCCATAGATCACATTCTTGGATTTCTGGTGGAGACCATTTCTTGGTCAAAAATCCGTAGGTGTTAGCCTTCGGTATTATTGAAAATGGTCGTTCATGGCTATTTTCGACAAAAATGGGGGTTGTGTGGCCATTGATCATCGACCAGAGGCTCATACACCTCACCCCACATATGTTTCCTTGCCATAGATCACATTCTTGGATTTCTGGTGGAGACCATTTCTTGGTCAAAAATCCGTAGGTGTTAGCCTTCGGTATTATTGAAAATGGTCGTTCATGGCTATTTTCGACAAAAATGGGGGTTGTGTGGCCATTGATCATCGACCAGACGCTCATACACCTCACCCCACATATGTTTCCTTGCCATAGATCACATTCTTGGATTTCTGGTGGAGACCATTTCTTGGTCTAAAATCCGTAGGTGTTAGCCTCTAGTATTATTGAAAATGGTCGCTCATGGCTATTTTCAAGGTCGCTCATGGCTATTTTCATAAAAAATGGGGGTTGTGTGGCCATTTATCATCGACTAGAGGCTCATAAACCTCACCCCACATATGTTTCCTTGCCATAGATCACATTGCTTGGATTTCTGGTGGAAACCATTTCTTGGTCAAAAACCCGTAGGTGTTAGCCTTCGGTATTATTGAAAATGGTCGTTCATGGCTATTTTCGACAAAAATGGGGGTTGTGTGGCCATTGATCATCGACCAGAG
The DNA here is from genome assembly GCF_902167145.1 of Zea mays. Classification (NCBI taxonomy): domain Eukaryota; kingdom Viridiplantae; phylum Streptophyta; class Magnoliopsida; order Poales; family Poaceae; genus Zea; species Zea mays. The sequence goes on from NW_023366937.1 coordinate 163,089, forward strand.
GCTCATACACCTCACCCCACATATGTTTCCTTGCCATAGATCACTTTCTTGGATTTCTGGTGGAGACCATTTCTTGGTCAAAAATCCGTAGGTGTTAGCCTTCGGTATTATTGAAAATGGTCGTTCATGGCTATTTTCGACAAAAATGGGGGTTGTGTGGCCATTGATCATCGACCAGAGGCTCATACACCTCACCCCACATATGTTTCCTTGCCATAGATCACATTCTTGGATTTCTGGTGGAGACCATTTCTTGGTCAAAAATCCGTAGGTGTTAGCCTTCGGTATTATTGAAAATGGTCGTTCATGGCTATTTTCGACAAAAATGGGGGTTGTGTGGCCATTGATCATCGACCAGACGCTCATACACCTCACCCCACATATGTTTCCTTGCCATAGATCACATTCTTGGATTTCTGGTGGAGACCATTTCTTGGTCAAAAATCCGTAGGTGTTAGCCTTCGGTATTATTGAAAATGGTCGTTCATGGCTATTTTCGACAAAAATGGGGGTTGTGTGGCCATTGATCATCGACCAGACGCTCATACACCTCACCCCACATATGTTTCCTTGCCATAGATCACATTCTTGGATTTCTGGTGGAGACCATTTCTTGGTCTAAAATCCGTAGGTGTTAGCCTCTAGTATTATTGAAAATGGTCGCTCATGGCTATTCCACACAACCCCCATTTTGCCGAAAATAGCCATGAATGACCATTTTCAATAATTCCGAAGGCTAACACCTACGGATTTTTGACCAAGAAATGGTCTCCACCAGAATTCCAAGAATGTAATCTATGGCAAGGAAACATATGTGGGGTGAGGTTTATGAGCCTCTAGTCGATGATAAATGGCCACACAACCCCCATTTTTTATGAAAATAGCCATGAGCGACCTTGAAAATAGCCATGAGCGACCATTTTCAATAATACTAGAGGCTAACACCTACGGATTTTAGACCAAGAAATGGTCTCCACCAGAAATCCAAGAATGTGATCTACGACAAGGAAACATATGTGGGGTGAGGTGTATGAGCCTCTAGTCGATGATCAATGGCCACACAACCCCCATTTTGCTGAAAATAGCCATGAACGACCATTTTCAATAATACCGAAGGCTAACACGTACGAGTTTTTGACCAAGAAATGGTATCCACTAGAAATCCAAGAATATGAACCATGGAAAGGAAACATATATGGGGTGAGGTGTACGAGCCTCTGGTCGATGATCAATGGCCACACAACCCCCATTTTTGTCGAAAATAGCCATGAACGACCATTTTCAATAATATCGAAGGCTAACACCTACGGATTTTTGACCAAGAAATGGTCTCCACCAGAAATCCAAGAATGTGATCTATGGCAAGGAAACATATGTGGGGTGAGGTGTATGAGCCTCTAGTCGATGATCAATGGCCACACAACCCCCATTTTTGTCGAAAATAGCCATGAATGACCATTTTCAAAAATACCAAAGGCTAACACGTACGGATTTTTGACCAAGAAATGGTCTCCACCAGAAATCCAAGAATGTGATCTATGGCAAGGAAACATATGTGGGGTGAGGTGTACGAGCCTCTGGTCGATGATCAATGGCCACACAACCCCCATTTTGCCGAAAATAGCCATGAACGACCATTTTCAATAATACCGAAGGCTAACACCTACGGATTTTTGACCAAGAAATGGTCTCCACCAGAAATCCAAGAATGTGATCTATGGCAAGGAAACATATGTGGGGTGAGGTGTATGAGCCTCTGGTCGACGATCAATGGCCACACAACCCTAATTTTTGTCGAAAATAGCCATGAACGACCATTTTCAATGACACTGAAGGCTAACACGTACGGATTTTTGACCAAGAAATGGTCTCCACCATAAATCCAAGAATGTGATCTATGGCAAGGAAACATATGTGGGGTGAGGTGTATGAGCCTCTGGTCGATGATCAATGGCCACACAACCCCCATTTTTGTCGAAAATAGCCATGAACGACCATTTTCAATAATATCGAAGGCTAACACGTACGAGTTTTTAACCAAGAAATGGTTTCCACCAGAAATCCAAGAATGTAATCTATGGCAAGGAAACATATGTGGGGTGAGGTGTATGAGCCTCTGGTCGATGATAAATGGCCACACAACCCCCATTTTTATGAAAATAGCCATGAGCGACCTTGAAAATAGCCATGAGCGACCATTTTCAATAATACTAGAGGCTAACACCTACGGATTTTAGACCAAGAAATGGTCTCCACCAGAAATCCAAGAATGTGATCTATGGCAAGGAAACATATGTGGGGTGAGGTGTATGAGCATCTGGTCGATGATCAATGGCCACACAACCCCCATTTTTGTCGAAAATAGCCATGAACGACCATTTTCAATAATACCGAAGGCTAACACCTACGGATTTTTGACCAAGAAATGGTCTCCACCAGAAATCCAAGAATGTGATCTATGGCAAGGAAACATATGTGGGGTGAGGTGTATGAGCCTCTGGTCGATGATCAATGGCCACACAACCCCCATTTTTGTCGAAAATAGCCATGAATGACCATTTACAATAATACCGAAGGCTAACACCTACGGATTTTTGACCAAGAAATGGTCTCCACCAGAAATCCAAGAATGTGATCTATGGCTAGGAAACATATGTGGGGTGAGGTGTATGAGCCTCTGGTCGATGATCAATGGCCATACAACCCTAATTTTTGTCGAAAATAGCCATGAACGACCATTTTCAATGACACTGAAGGCTAACACGTACGGATTTTTGACCAAGAAATGGTCTCCACCAGAAATCCAAGAATGTGATCTACGACAAGGAAACATATGTGGGGTGAGGTGTATGAGCCTCTGGTCGACGATCAATGGCCACACAACCCCCATTTTGCCGAAAATAGCCATGCGTAGGTCTTAGCCTCTAGTATTATTGAAAATGGTCGCTCATTGGCTATTTTCAAGGTCGCTCATGGCTATTTTCATAAAAAATGGGGGTTGTGTGGCCATTTATCATCGACTAGAGGCTCATAAACCTCACCCCACATATGTTTCCTTGTCGTAGATCACATTCTTGGATTTCTGGTGGAGACCATTTCTTGGTCAAAAATCCGTAGGTCTTAGCCTCTAGTATTATTGAAAATGGTCGCTCATGGCTATTTTCATAAAAAATGGGGGTTGTGTGGCCATTGATCATCGACCAAGCCATGAACGACCATTTTCAAAAATACCAAAGGCTAACACGTACGGATTTTTGACCAAGAAATGGTCTCCACCAGAAATCCAAGAATGTGATCTATGGCAAGGAAACATATGTGGGGTGAGGTTTATGAGCCTCTAGTCGATGATAAATGGCCACACAACCCCCATTTTTTATGAAAATAGCCATGAGCGACCTTGAAAATAGCCATGAGCGACCATTTTCAATAATACTAGAGGCTAACACCTACGGATTTTAGACCAAGAAATGGTCTCCACCAGAAATCCAAGAATGTGATCTATGGAAAGGAAACATATGTGGGGTGAGGTGTATGAGCGTCTGGTCGATGATCAATGGCCACACAACCCCCATTTTTGTCGAAAATAGCCATGAACGACCATTTTCAATAATACCGAAGGCTAACACCTACGGATTTTTGACCAAGAAATGGTCTCCACCAGAAATCCAAGAATGTGATCTATGGCAAGGAAACATATGTGGGGTGAGGTGTATGAGCCTCTGGTCGATGATCAATGGCCACACAACCCCCATTTTTGTCGAAAATAGCCATGAATGACCATTTTCAAAAATACCAAAGGCTAACACATTCGGATTTTTGCCCAAGAAATGGTCTCCACCAGAAATCCAAGAATGTGATCTATGGCAAGGAAACATATGTGGGGTGAGGTGTAAGAGCCTCTGGTCGATGATCAATGGCCACACAACCCCCATTTTGCCGAAAATAGCCATGAACGACCATTTTCAATAATACCGAAGGCTAACACGTACGAGTTTTTAACCAAGAAATGGTCTCCACCAGAAATCCAAGAATGTGATCTATGGCAAGGAAACATATGTGGGGTGAGGTGTACGAGCCTCTGGTCGATGATCAATGGCCACACAACCCCCATTTTGCCGAAAATAGCCATGAACGACCATTTTCAATAATACCGAAGGCTAACACGTACGAGTTTTTAACCAAGAAATGGTCTCCACCAGAAATCTAAGAATGTGATCTATGGCAAGGAAACATATGTGGGGTGAGGTGTATGAGCCTCTAGTCGATGATCAATGGCCACACAACCCCCATTTTGCCGAAAATAGCCATGAATGACCATTTTCAATAATACCGAAGGCTAACACGTACGAGTTTTTGACTAAGAAATGGTCTCCACCAGAAATCCAAGAATGTGATCAATGGCAAGGAAACATATGTGGGGTGAGGTGTATGAGCCTCTGGTCGATGATCAATGGCCACACAACCCCCATTTTTGTCGAAAATAGCCATGAACGACCATTTTCAATAATACCGAAGGCTAACACGTACGAGTTTTTGACCAAGAAATGGTCTCCACCAGAAATCCAAGAATGTGATCTATGGCAAGGAAACATATGTGTAGTGAGGTGTACGAGCCTCTGGTCGATGATCAATGGCCACACAACCCCCATTTTTGTCGAAAATAGCCATGAACGACCATTCTCAATAATATCGAAGGCTAACACCTACGGATTTTTGACCAAGAAATGGTCTCCACCAGAAATCCAAGAATGTGATCTATGGCAAGGAAACATATGTGGGGTGAGGTGTATGAGCCTCTGGTCGAAGATCAATGGCCACACAACCCCCATTTTTGTCGAAAATAGCCATGAACGACCATTTTCAATAATACCGAAGGCTAACACCTACGGATTTTTGACCAAGAAATGGTCTCAACTAGAAATCCAAGAATGTGATCTATGGCAAGGAAACATATGTGGGGTGAGGTGTATGAGCGTCTGGTCGATGATCAATGGCCACACAACCCCCATTTTTGTCGAAAATAGCCATGAACGACCATTTTCAATAATACCGAAGGCTAACACCTACGGATTTTTGACCAAGAAATGGTCCATTTTGCCGAAAATAGCCATAAATGACCATTTTCAATAATACCGAAGGCTAACACCTACGATTTTTTGACCAAGAAATGGTCTCCACCAGAAAAACAAGAATGTGACCTATGGCAAGGAAACATATGTGGGGTGAGGTGTACGAGGCTCTGGTGTATGATCAATGGCCACACAACCCCCATTTTTATGAAAATAGCCATGAGCGACCTTGAAAATAGCCATGAGCGACCATTTTCAATAATACTAGAGGCTAACACCTACGGATTTTAGACCAAGAAATGGTCTCCACCAGAAATCCAAGAATGTGATCTATGGCAAGGAAACATATGTGGGGTGAGGTGTATGAGCGTCTGGTCGATGATCAATGGCCACACAACCCCCATTTTTGTCGAAAATAGCCATGAACGACCATTTTCAATAATACCGAAGGCTAACACCTACGGATTTTTGACCAAGAAATGGTCCATTTTGCCGAAAATAGCCATAAATGACCATTTTCAATAATACCGAAGGCTAACACGTACGAGTTTTTAACCAAGAAATGGTCTCCACCAGAAATCCAAGAATGTGATCTATGGCAAGGAAACATATGTGGGGTGAGGTGTATGAGCCTCTAGTCGATGATCAATGGCCACACAACCCCCATTTTGCCGAAAATAGCCATGAATGACCATTTTCAATAATACCGAAGGCTAACACGTACGAGTTTTTGACCAAGAAATGGTCTCCACCAGAAATCCAAGAATGTGATCTATGGCAAGGAAACATATGTGGGGTGAGGTGTATGAGCCTCTGGTCGATGATCAATGGCCACACAACCCCCATTTTTGTCGAAAATAGCCATGAACGACCATTTTCAATAATACCGAAGGCTAACACGTACGAGTTTTTGACCAAGAAATGGTGTCACACCCGGGTTTTAGGGGTCCAAAGCCCGGGCGCGAACATAAACACCAGGTGTGCTAGGACCAAGTCTCACACATATGATGCATAGTGGCACAGGATCGAATGTCACATCTTTACTATATAACAGGAGTTCTATACAAAATAATTAAATAATTACATCATATGAGGAAACGATCCAGCAACCCAAAGTTGACTGGGAGACGACGGCCTAGACCACTCACGAACTCATCACAGCATCCTCCGCGCGCCTCATCCTGTAGTACCTGTTCTTGACCTGTGGGGGGGGGTGTGAGACAGCAAGAGTGAGCTCACATACGTTCATCGCTCAGCAAGTTGTGGGGAATAATGTGCATGAACTCGCCAAAGGTGGGAGCTCACGTGAAGTGTAAGGCTTACCAAAGAGGATGGTTAGAGCTGAGCATTGCTTTTAAAGTTGGTCAAAATTTTATTAGCAATTACTAAGTATAAGTAAATACCAACCCGATTAAGTAGTAGAACAAAAGTAACAACCTCACCAGCGATGCAATGCATATGACAAATTGAGTTTAAGTTCCATAATTTAATCATGTGAGGGTCCGAGCTGCTCATGACCGTGAGCACGGCTAGTATACCAGTTTTACACTCTGCAGAGGTGGCGCATCTTTACCCACAAGTCATGTTACCCATCTGCCAAGGGATCGCGACTTCCCGTACACCTCTACCGAGGAGGCGAGGCAGGGTAACACTACGAGGCCTTTACAAAGTTCCACTAGCTTCAGAAAACCCGCTACAGTTTATAGGAAGCTCCAATGCAGGAATTCCCTTGCAGGACCGCCATCGCAGCAAAATCCTCCTGAGGGTCTCCCTACACTGACCACTCCTCTACTGCCCTTGCCCCTTTCGGGTAAGGTAGTCCTCCACTAGCTTTCCTAATTAATCAGCCAAGGGCGTCCCATTATACCCTTGTGGTAGCACTGTTTTCCCGGGTGGTCGCTCCATGTTCCAATTAACATAATGATCTTATCATGAACGATAAATAACAACAGATAACAAAAGTATAATCATGTGTAATGTATCTTCATACCCAAAACCACATAAAGCACTAGCAAGTACTACCCAAAAAGTTCAGTGGTAACAAGGTATAAAGATAATCAAACTAGGGTAACCTATTGGGTCCCATCAAAATTAACCTATGCAGATCATTATGATTAATCAGAACATGGCTGGGTAAAAAGAAGTGATCAAGGGCACAACTTGCCTGACACTTGAGATTCCAGGTACCAGGATGATCTTCAGATGACACGTGTCCTCACTGCTAGTCGTAGCAATACAACAAACATGGTATAGGCAAAATTAACATCACACTAAACATAAGAATAAACTACGTAATAATAATCTACGCGAAGCTACGAGACTAATGCAACTTGAACGGATCAAATCGGAGTTAAAACGGAGGAGTTATGAATTTCCTATGGTTTTATGTATTTCGTATAAGATTAATTAGGAGATAAATTTTAAAGTGGATTTCATGTAAAATCAGTGGCACTATTTGATAAACAATAATATTATAAAATTATAGAAATTAGAATAGACTTATTTGGTCTTAACATGAATTTTATATGAATTAAACGAGTTTCCATAATTAATTTTGTGTTAAAAACCATTTCTTAAATGAGTTTCTTTGTTTTCCTAGAGGCCTGGACTGCGCATCCATTTCTGGAAAATACAGGGTTCCTGGGGTAAGATTGCCTAAGACACAGAGCTATCCCGCGGGGGATGGCGGGTTGGTTTCAAATTTCCATAGGGTCTCTTTTGGAAAATAGCCCTGACGAAGGGATATCGGCAGAACTGAACCGCCCGATCAGAAATCGAGGGCTACGGTTAGATCTGCAATAATCCGAAAGGGTATGCAACTCGGACCGTCCGATCTAGCGCCAACGCTCTAGATCACATCTTAACCCATAACCGACCACGACCACCGGATCACGGATCTATGGCCAGATGCACCCCACACCGAAACGGTATGCAGGTTCTGATCTTGCCCGTCCGCGCAAAGATCAACGGCCCCAGACACATCGGCCGTTCCTTTTGCATCCTACGGCCCCTGTGCTTCTTCTACCTCCGCGCAGCACGGGCGCTAGCTGAGACAGAAAACGCCACATCACGCGAACGCTAGGAGGGCTTGGCTAGCTACACGCGGGTGTGGGTCGAAGTGCGACTGGGTCTATACCTATTTCCAGGCGCAAGTAATAGTGGCTCGCGAGGATGTTTTCATACCGCTTCCAGGGCGCTAGCACGGTCGTCCAGAAGTTCTGCAGCACGACGGCGATTCTTCCATGCCGACGACGAAGCACCTGCGCACACTTCAACACTCGGCGAAGGAGGTCTGGTTCGCTCCACGCCGCGCGCACGGGCAAGAACCTAGGTGCCCAGAGCGCCGCCGTGTCAACACCCGCTCGACGACTATCCTCACGTTCTCTCTCTGCTCCCTTTCTCATGCGATGAGGTTCTCTGCTCCAGGAGGTATCCACTATGGCTCCATGGTTGTTCGACAAAGGGGCGGCACCGCCAAGCTTTATAGGAGGTCAGGAGAGTCCAGATCCGGAAGAAAGGGGGGCGACCGGGGGGTTCTCCGGTGACCACGGCTGGATTTGCTGCGCTTCCGCCGGTCTCGCGGGCTGGTTGGGGGAATAAGAAGATCCTGCCGGAGCGGGACCACCAGTCAGTCGCCACGAGGAAGACGGGTTCGGTTGCGCGGTTTGACCAGTGGGTCCCACGTGACATACGGACGAGCGGCGCGGCGCCAAGCTCCCAGGAATCGCGCGTCGCGGGGAGCGGGTGGAGGGGTGGACCCACCAGTCAGCACGCAGTGGAGGCCGAGTTGGGCCGACTGCAGCCCACACGGGTGTGAGAGGGTGCGGGATCACTAGGCCAAGGGGAAGTTTGAGCCCATGGATGATATTCTCATTTCTTTTTCTTTCTTCTTTTTTTCTGTTTTCATTTTCGTTTTGTTTTTCATTTCAACTACTTCGAATCTTGGTTCATTATTCATATTCATATTCGCAATCATAATAATACTTCAGCATGCTTAATATAATTTTATGTAATTTATTTCCCATCTCATTTATTTATGCTTATGCTTTTAAATGTGCACACAAAATATGTATTTTAAGAAAATAGTTCTAGTTTTTTTAAAAAAAAATCCTTAAGTGTAAAGTGTAGAAAGATATGATTCATCAAAGAAACAAATTATTACTGAGATCCTTTCTTTATTACCTTTTTTTTAATTAGGAAACATTGTTTTAGGATGAATAGTTTCAAAGGTAAGATAATTCCTATGAAAAATATATTTTAACTCAACACCTAGGGAAAATTTCCATAATTCTCAAAATAAGATTTTGAGGCGTTACAAATGGTCTCCACCAGAAATCCAAGAATGTGATCTATGGCAAGGAAACATATGTGGGGTGAGGTGTATGAGCCTCTGGTCGAAGATCAATGGCCACACAACCCCCATTTTTGTCGAAAATAGCCATGAACGACCATTTTCAATAATACCGAAGGCTAACACCTACGGATTTTTGACCAAGAAATGGTCTCCACTAGAAATCCAAGAATGTGATCTATGGCAAGGAAACATATGTGGGGTGAGGTGTATGAGCGTCTGGTCGATGATCAATGGCCACACAACCCCCATTTTTTATGAAAATAGCCATGAACGACCATTTTCAATAATACCGAAGGCTAACACCTACGATTTTTTGACCAAGAAATGGTCTCCACCAGAAAAACAAGAATGTGACCTATGGCAAGGAAACATATGTGGGGTGAGGTGTACGAGGCTCTGGTGTATGATCAATGGCCACACAACCCCCATTTTTATGAAAATAGCCATGAGCGACCTTGAAAATAGCCATGAGCGACCATTTTCAATAATACTAGAGGCTAACACCTACGGATTTTAGACCAAGAAATGGTCTCCACCAGAAATCCAAGAATGTGATCTATGGCAAGGAAACATATGTGGGGTGAGGTGTATGAACGTCTGGTCGATGATCAATGGCCACACAACCCCCATTTTTGTCGAAAATAGCCATGAACGACCATTTTCAATAATACCGAAGGCTAACACCTACGGATTTTTTACCAAGAAATGGTCCATTTTGCCAAAAATAGCCATAAATGACCATTTTCAATAATACCGAAGGCTAACACGTACGAGTTTTTAACCAAGAAATGGTCTCCACCAGAAATCCAAGAATGTGATCTATGGCAAGGAAACATATGTGGGGTGAGGTGTATGAGCCTCTAGTCGATGATCAATGGCCACACAACCCCCATTTTGCCGAAAATAGCCATGAATGACCATTTTCAATAATACCGAAGGCTAACACGTACGAGTTTTTGACCAAGAAATGGTCTCCACCAGAAATCCAAGAATGTGATCTATGGCAAGGAAACATATGTGGGGTGAGGTGTATGAGCCTCTGGTCGATGATCAATGGCCACACAACCCCCATTTTTGTCGAAAATAGCCATGAACGACCATTTTCAATAATACCGAAGGCTAACACGTACGAGTTTTTGACCAAGAAATGGTCTCCACCAGAAATCCAAGAATGTGATCTATGGCAAGGAAACATATGTGTAGTGAGGTGTACGAGCCTCTGGTCGATGATCAATGGCCACACAACCCCCATTTTTGTCGAAAATAGCCATGAACGACCATTTTCAATAATACCGAAGGCTAACACCTACGGATTTTTGACCAAGAAATGGTCTCCACCAGAAATCCAAGAATGTGATCAATGGCAACGAAACATATGTGTAGTGAGGTGTACGAGCCTATGGTCGATGATCAATGGCCACACAACCCCCATTTTTGTCGAAAATAGCCATGAACGACCATTCTCAATAATATCGAAGGCTAACACCTACGGATTTTTGACCAAGAAATGGTCTCCACCAGAAATCCAAGAATGTGATCTATGGCAAGGAAACATATGTGGGGTGAGGTGTATGAGCCTCTGGTCGAAGATCAATGGCCACACAACCCCCATTTTTGTCGAAAATAGCCATGAACGACCATTTTCAATAATACCGAAGGCTAACACCTACGGATTTTTGACCAAGAAATGGTCTCCACCAGAAATCCAAGAATATGATCTATGGCAAGGAAACATATGTGGGGTGAGGTGTATGAGCGTCTGGTCGATGATCAATGGCCACAAAACCCCCATTTTTTATGAAAATAGCCATGAACGACCATTTTCAATAATACCGAAGGCTAACACCTACGATTTTTTGACCAAGAAATGGTCTTCACCAGAAAAACAAGAATGTGACCTATGGCAAGGAAACATATGTGGGGTGAGGTGTACGAGGCTCTGGTGTATGATCAATGGCCACACAACCCCCATTTTTATGAAAATAGCCATGAGCGACCTTGAAAATAGCCATGAGCGACCATTTTCAAAAATACTAGAGGCTAACACCTACGGATTTTTGTTGGGGACTTGTTCTCAAATGCTAAGAGTTAAGAACAAGGCAACATAAAAAGTGTTAAGTGTTAAAGTCCTTCGTCCTTCGAAGCATTATGTCCCTTCGGGAAATAATGAGTTTCGGACGAAGGTCATAAGAGACACACCTTCGTAAACATAACAAGTAATGACGAAGGATTCATATAAAGCATGAAATATAATATAAGCATCATCATAGAATCATTTCTATTTTATTAACATGGAAAAATAGAAATGATTTCAAATTACAAATGTACCTTCGGTCCTGAGAGAAGGTAAAAAGTACAAGCGTGACGCAAAAGCAAATGCCAAGTCAGCGTGAACAGTACGGGGGTACTGTTCACCTATTTATAGGCACGGGATACAACCCATACAAAATTACATACATGCCCTTTACATTTGGTGATAATTCCATAGCAATCTATCGAGGTCTAAATGGCCTTTTCATCTTTAAGTCGGTTCCCTTTTCTGCGAACATGCCGAAGCTTTCCTGCTTCACAGCTTCGGCACTGCCAACCTTCGTATCTTTTGAGGTTCTCCCTCTTTGACATATGTCCGAAGGTACCTGTTCACACATTACACTCTAGAAACACTGTTAAATCATGTTTTTGAGGACCTTCGGAAGCCGAAGGCCCCCAACAGTAGCCCCTCGCAATATTAATTTGTTTGAAATAATAAATTCAGATTGCGATATGAACGAAGGCTTTATGCCGAAGGTCCGAAAAAACACCTTCCCTCTGCTAGAATAGCAACATTCAATGACAAGTGGGGTCTTTCAACTTTCAACGCATCAAGCGTATAAATACGGCCATACCGCAAACTTATTTTGCACGCTTTCTGGCCAACCACTCCTGCTCACTCATCTTTTAGCTCTTGTGCACTGTGATCTGCTAAGTTTTTAGCTTTGAAGCTTCGGCTTTTAAAAACAGTTTTTTAGTGTTTCCGAAGATGTCTGAAGCTGCTAAGAAGGCTGCTGCTGAGATGAAGCTGAGTCTTGATGAAGAGAAGAACTTAGGGTTTCTTATAGCAATGTCGAAGACCAACACAGAAAAGATCACCAGGGAAATTCTGGAAGGGCTGTCTAAAGATACTGGTGACAGTGAAAGTTATGATGTGGACAGCGGTGGCGAAGACTCCGAAGATCGCCCCTGGCGACCAAGCCATTCAGTTTATGGTAAATCAACTATCAAAGAGAATCATCTTGTTAATATGAAAGGAAGGTATTTCCGGGACCTGTCCATTGTGAGGGCGGACGAAGGGGAAAAAACTTGTCCACACCCTGAAGAAAATGAAGTTGTGGTGTATCGAAGCTTTTTGAAAGCTGGATTGCGATTCCCCTTGAGCAGCTTCGTCGTGGAGGTGTTGAAAATCTTCGAAGTCTATCTTCATCAACTTACTCCCGAGGCAATTATAAGGCTAAATATCTTCGTGTGGGCCGCGAGAAGCCAAGGTCTGAAGCCTGACGCAAGAAGCTTCTGTAATGTTCATGAATTATTATATGAAACAAAGCCTTGGGGCAAAGAACAGTACCATAACAACTTTGGCTGCTACAGCTTCGTCTCTCGGTCCGGGGCAAGCTGTCCCGTACCAACCTTTCGGAAGAGATGGCCCGGGGATTGGATGACAGAATGGTTTTATGTGAAGAATGACTTATCAGCACGAGAAGACATCAAAGGTATAATTATGCGTCCTATTTGGCAAAGCTTCGGCCTTCGGAGGCCGAAGGTTGAAATAAACGAAGCCGCCGAAGAGTGCCAAAGAGCCTTCGGCGTTGTCTGCTCTTTTATAGGAACAAGGGACTTAGTACAAGAGCATATTGCCTTCAGGGTGTGGCCGCTTGCGGAGAAATGGGAAATGCCACAAGAAACCATTAAAGAGGCCGACGAAGGTGGACTTGTCAGGTTTAAGTACACTTTTAAATTTGGAGATAAATTTATTGAGCCAGATGATGAGTGGTTGAAAAGCATTGACAATTTAAGTGATGAGCTGCTTGGGACATACTCGAAGGCCGAAGATACTGCAATGTCAGCAGCCTTCGGAGGCCGAAAAAAGAAAAGGCTGAATCGGGTATTTGATGCCATCGGGTTTGTCTACCCTGACTATTGCTACCCCATTCGAAGGCAGAAGAGAAAAAATACAACCTCTGCAAAAGAAGAAACTACAGCTGCTCCTAGCGAGCCAGAACCGAAAAGGAAGAAGATAAAGGTTCTTTCTTATCGACCGCGTTATATTGAACCAGCTTCGGTGCCTGAGTTTACCGGAGAGACTTCTTCGGCCACCGAAGCTGAAAAACCAGCCGAGCCAACTTTGCTGCCAGAAGTCACAGAAACAGCCGAAATACCAACGAAGACAAAATTGGAGCAATCAAAAATTTTGTTACCAGAAACGAAAGAGAAGGCCGAAGCGCCATTCACAGAAAAAATGGAAGAGGTAAAGGAAGCAAGCGAGGACTCCAAAACATCAGGAGTTTTGAGTCCTGTGGCAAACATTGAAACAGTAAGAAATCAAAAAGTGCCAGCAGTGACTCCGAAAAGAAGGAGAATGGCTAATGTGCTAGATGTGCTGGAAACGATCAAATCTTCAAGCACCCCTCCGAAGAAGGCTGCCGTCACTCCTGAAACAACAGTCGAAGCTTCGGGTTCTAAAGCTCCAGAGCAAGATACTGAAGCCGAAGCTGGGCCCTCAGAGCCCTCAAAGGCAAAAACCTTGGAAAGTGAGGCAGAAAAAATAACAAAGCCAACTTTTGCTGAAGGAACTGGTGTTGTTACCCCCGAAGCATCCAAAATTCGCGATTATATTTTTCGTCATGCTTCGGGGAAAAAATTAACAGAAAAAGAAGAACAAGAGGCCCAACACTATGCCCAAAAGTTGAAATATCCAAAGGGGGCGTTGATATTTAATGGCAGTGGAGAAGAAGATTTCTTGTATTGCCTCCCCGACAGCAAGGAAATTTCTGTCTGTCGGGAGATGAGCAGAAGCTTCGGATTTCCAACTTTAGAAGACGGACTTTCGGTGCTGTCAAAGAACGATCTGGCTGACAGCCTAGCTTACAACAGTTTAAAGGTGCGACAAATGGAATTCTTATATTTTTGTTGAATTCAAAATTTTTCGTTTGTTTAAAACTATTGACACAGACATATTCCTGTCTGCAGGGCCTGATACTCAGCAATGCCCTCAGAGCACAGAAAGATGCTGAGGACGAAGGATGTACTATAGCCCTGAGCAACCTTCGTTCCGAAGTAATTGAACTGAGGAACGAAGGTCTCGAAAAAGACAAAATATTATACTCATTGATAGATAAAATAAAGGAGGACGAAGCTGCTTTCAAAAGTCAAGCTGAAGCTCAGAAACGCAAAATTGAAGACCTTCGGAAACAACTGGCCAGAGCCAAAGAAGAACGTATACTTGAAGAAACAAAGCGTGAACTCAGCGATCAATGGGCAGATCATCTAGAAGTGACTGTTGAAGAGCTTCGTTCGTCCAAAAAGAAATGCTACAATAAATCTGTAGATTGTGTTAAAAAATTAAAGGCTAGCTTCGCCAAGGTCGGCGCATTCTCAAGTGAAGAAAATTTTTTGAGGGGCAATCCCGAAAGTGTCATTGAATGGATTGACCACGAAGCTGAAGCCTTCGAAGAAATTTTAAATAGCCGAGGAGATATATGTGCCTTCTCTGGCGCCAGAGGGATTGCCACCATTTTAGAGAAGAAGGGCTGTGAGCATGTGAAAATTTTAGCACAGTCCGAAGCTGCTTTGTCCTTTGAAGACACAAAAGATCCTTCGGCCGAAGCTAGTATAATTGGTGGAAAGTTTTTTACTGATATCTGGGATAACGGTGGCCGAGAAATGGCAAGAGAAATTATTCAGAGAAGTGAAAAGGGCATCCATGATGCTAGAGAAGTGGCAGAAGTTGCCGAAGGGCAAATAGGTATTAATTAGTCGCACTTATTGTGTTGTAATTTTTATTTCAAACTTTACTCGCAGTTTGTAATAGTAATGCAAAAATATTCTGTTTCCTCAGAACCTACTGGATCGTCTATTGACCCTCACATCAAAGAGGATGACGAAATCAAACAAATGGCCGAAGCTATCATGGATAAAGTTGTTGAACAACTTCTAAATGAGGCTGCCGAAGTAGTATTAAGAGAAGACTAGATGTTATTAGAAAAAACATTTGAAGTGTGATCTATGTAATATTTTGTACATTTGAATGTAATATATAAGTCCCTTTTCATTATTCAATTCTTTACGATGCATGAAATTCTACATACATACCATCTTTGAGCCTTCGGCGAAAAAACACCTTCCCTTCTTTTCATGCTTCGTGAAGAAGACATTCTGCGAAGCTGTACAATTTCGATATTACTCTGATGAGGCTCATCCATGCTTCGTAAAAACATTCTCCGAAGCTGTATTCCGAAGATTATCATTGTATTTCCTCATGACTTTACACAATTTTCACTTTCTCAAAGCGTCCTTTCAAAGGTTGATACGGTGTCCCCTTCTTTTGCCATATGCAACATGATGTATGATGCTTATGCTATGCAAAATGGTGTGATGATGTTATGTTATGCAAATGACGTTTGTTCCGAAGATACACACAAAATATCTCTGTAAACTCTGCATTCCCTTAGGAACGTCTTCGGAGTTTCTTCGCCTTTTACTTAGGCGGTATCAGCGTTGACTTTTCGCTGTAAGCCTCCCTTAGGAGCTTCTTCGCCTTTTACTTAGGCGGTATCAGCGTTGACTTTTCGCTGTAAGCCTCCCTTAGGAGCTTCTTCGCCTTTTACTTAGGCGGTATCAGCGTTGACTTTTCGCTGTAAGCTCTGCATTCCCGTAGGAACGACTTTTGAGCAGAAAACTTACACTGCGCTCCCTTTGGAACGGCTTTTTGTGACTTCATCAACTTACTCTGCGTTCCTTAGAACGACTTTCTGTTGCTTCGAAGGATTTTTAATAATTCGAAGGTCCTCCTTGTTAGCTTCAGGGACTTAAGCCTGTGAAGAAAATGGGTTTTCCTCGTGGGAAACAACGAAATTATTACATGAAAACTAATAATGTTCTTTGTTTCACAGAAAATAAAACTGAATAGAAAAGACTGCTATCAAAGGTAGGATATGTGTCAATAAATGTGCTTCGACTCTGGCACAGTGCTGTTGACTGTGCGAGCTTCGGATTGTTCTCTGAAGTCCCTTTGGTGTGGGGCATATTGACTCCCTTCTGGCTGTTGACCCTGTTGCAGTGGAGGTGGAGGCGGAGGCTGCTGCCAGGAAGCTTGAGGTTGACTTGCCGAAGCTACAGAAGCTGCAGGGTGGTTGTCTATGTATTGTGGGATGTAAGGTGGATGATACGAAGCAGTGTGCATGACCTGCTTCGGCTGAGCTTGTTGAGATGCAGCTTCGGCTATTTCCTTTTGCTTCTGGATTGTAATATGGCACGTCCTGGTGGTATGGCCCTTGCTTTCTCCACAGAA
Source organism: Zea mays (assembly GCF_902167145.1). NCBI lineage: Eukaryota > Viridiplantae > Streptophyta > Magnoliopsida > Poales > Poaceae > Zea > Zea mays. The sequence continues at coordinate 180,055 of NW_023366937.1, forward strand.
CAAGCAAAACAGTTTCCTTGGTTGATCTCCGAATCTTCCGCCGAAGCCCCTGGCGCCTCTGCCTCTTGGAGCTGGTGGCCGGAAGAAAGTTTGTTGTTGCCCCGAAGCATGTGAGGAGCACTGCGGTCTGTTCTGCTGACTCCCCTTATCATCATTCTGAGTGGAGTTATGGATGGACCTGACATGCCTCGGATAGGATCTTCCTCCGAAGCCCCTGGTCATTTCAGAAAATCTGAAGGCCTCCTCCCTTCTTTGGCGAAAGTCATTGTCAGCACGAATGTACTCGTCCATCTTTTGGAGCAGCTTCTCCAGGGTCTGAGGAGGCTTCCTAGCAAAGTATTGAGCAGCAGGTCCAGGACGAAGCCCCTTGATCATGGCTTCGATGACAATTTCATTGGGCACCGTTGGTGCCTGCGCCCTCAAACGCAAGAACCTTCTGACATACGCCTGAAGGTATTCTTCATGATCCTGAGTGCACTGGAACAAGGCTTGAGCAGTGACCGGCTTCGTCTGAAATCCTTGAAAGCTGGTCAATAACATATCCTTCAGCTTCTGCCATGAAGTGATCGTTCCTGGCCGAAGGGAGGAATACCAGGTCTGAGCAACACTCCTGACGGCCATAACGAAAGACTTTGCCATTACTGCAGCATTGCCACCATACGAAGACACTGTTGCTTCGTAACTCATCAAGAACTGCTTCGGGTCCGAATGGCCATCGAACATGGGAAGCTGGGGTGGCTTATAGGACGGAGGCCAAGGTGTAGCCTGCAGCTCAGCGGACAGAGGAGAAGCATCGTCGAAAACAAAATTTCCATGATGGAAATTGTCATACCAGTCATCTTCATTGAAGAAGCCCTCCTGATGAAGGTCTTTTTGTTGAGGCCTTCGGTTCTGCTCATCGTGGGTAAGATGACGGACTTCTTCAGAAGCTTCGTCTATCTGCCTCTGCAGCTCAGCTAGCCTGGCCATCTTCTCCTTCTTCCTCTGCACCTGTTGATGTAGCATCTCCATGTCCCTGATCTCTTGGTCTAGTTCATCCTCCTGAATCGTCGGGCTGACAGCCTTCCTCTTCTGGTTTCGGGCCTCCCGAAGAGAGACGGTCTCCTGGTTGGGGTCCAGCGGTTGCAGTGCTGCAGCCCCAGTCGCTGAAGCTTTCTTCGGCGCCATAGCGAGGGTCTATAGCTTCCGAAGGTGTTCAAAAAAACTCGAAGTGGAAGTGAGTTCACCGGAGGTGGGCGCCAATGTTGGGGACTTGTTCTCAAATGCTAAGAGTTAAGAACAAGGCAACATAAAAAGTGTTAAGTGTTAAAGTCCTTCGTCCTTCGAAGCATTATGTCCCTTCGGGAAATAATGAGTTTCGGACGAAGGTCATAAGAGACACACCTTCGTAAACATAACAAGTAATGACGAAGGATTCATATAAAGCATGAAATATAATATAAGCATCATCATAGAATCATTTCTATTTTATTAACATGGAAAAATAGAAATGATTTCAAATTACAAATGTACCTTCGGTCCTGAGAGAAGGTAAAAAGTACAAGCGTGACGCAAAAGCAAATGCCAAGTCAGCGTGAACAGTACGGGGGTACTGTTCACCTATTTATAGGCACGGGATACAACCCATACAAAATTACATACATGCCCTTTACATTTGGTGATAATTCCATAGCAATCTATCGAGGTCTAAATGGCCTTTTCATCTTTAAGTCGGTTCCCTTTTCTGCGAACATGCCGAAGCTTTCCTGCTTCACAGCTTCGGCACTGCCAACCTTCGTATCTTTTGAGGTTCTCCCTCTTTGACATATGTCCGAAGGTACCTGTTCACACATTACACTCTAGAAACACTGTTAAATCATGTTTTTGAGGACCTTCGGAAGCCGAAGGCCCCCAACAATTTTAGACCAAGAAATGGTCTCCACCAGAAATCCAAGAATGTTATCTATGGCAAGGAAACATATGTGGGGTGAGGTGTATGAGCGTCTGGTCGATGATCAATGGCCACACAACCCCCATTTTTGTCGAAAATAGCCATGAATGACCATTTACAATAATACCGAAGGCTAACACCTACGGATTTTTGACCAAGAAATGGTCCATTTTGCCGAAAATAGCCATGAATGACCATTTTCAATAATACCGAAGGCTAACACGTACGAGTTTTTAACCAAGAAATGGTCTCCACCAGAAATCCAAAATGTGATCTATGGCAAGGAAACATATGTGGGGTGAGGTGTATGAGCGTCTGGTCGATGATCAATGGCCACACAACCCCCATTTTGCCAAAAATAGCCATGAATGACCATTTTCAATAATACCGAAGGCCAACACCTATGGATTTTTGACCAAGAAATGGTCTCCACCAGAAATCCAAGAATGTGATCTATGGCAAGGAAACATATGTGGGGTGAGGTGTATGAGCCTCTGGTCGATGATCAATGGCCACACAACCCCCATTTTTTATGAAAATAGCCATGAGCGACCTTGAAAATAGCCATGAGCGACCATTTTCAATATTACTAGAGGCTAACACGTACGGATTTTTGACCAAGAAATGGTCTCCACCAGAAATCCAAGAATGTGATCTATGGCAAGGAAACATATGTGGGGTGAGGTGTATGAGCCTCTGGTCGATGATCAATGGCCACACAACCCCCATTTTTGTCGAAAATAGCCATGAACGACCATTTTCAATAATACCGAAGGCTAACACCTACGGATTTTTGACCAAGAAATGGTCTCCACCAGAAATCCAAGAATGTGATCTATGGCAAGGAAACATATGTGGGGTGAGGTGTATGAGCCTCTAGTCGATGATCAATGGCCACACAACCCCCATTTTTGTCGAAAATAGCCATGAATGACCATTTTCAAAAATACCAAAGGCTAACATGTACGGATTTTTAACTAAGAAATGGTCTCCACCAGAAATCCAAGAATGTGATCTATGGCAAGGAAACATATGTGGGGTGAGGTGTCCGAGCCTCTGGTCGATGATCAATGGCCACACAACCCCCATTTTGCCGAAAATAGCCATGAATGACCATTTTCAGTAATACCGAAGGCTAACACCTACGGATTTTTGACCAAGAAATGGTCTCCACCAGAAATCCAAGAATGTGATCTATGGCAAGGAAACATATGTGTGGTGAGGTGTATGAGCCTCTGGTCGATGATCAATGGCCACACAACCCCCATTTTTTATGAAAATAGCCATGAGCGACCTTGAAAATAGCCATGAGCGACCATTTTCAATAATACTAGAGGCTAACACGTACGGATTTTTGACCAAGAAATGGTCTCCACCAGAAATCCAAGAATGTGATCTATGGCAAGGAAACATATGTGGGGTGAGGTGTATAAGCCTCTGGTCGATGATCAATGGCCACACAACCCCCATTTTTTATGAAAATAGCCATGAACGACCATTGTCATAAATACCAAAGTCTAACACCTACGGATTTTTGACCAAGAAATGGTCTCCACCAGAAATCCAAGAATGTGATCTATGGCAAGGAAACATATGTGGGGTGAGGTGTACGAGCCTCTGGTCGATGATCAATGGCCACAGAACCCCCATTTTGCCGAAAATAGCCATGAACGACCATTTTCAATAATACCGAAGGCTAACACCTACGAGTTTTTAACCAAGAAATGGTCTCCACCAGAAATCCAAGAATGTGATCTATGGCAAGGAAACATATGTGTAGTGAGGTGTACGAGCCTCTGGTCGATGATCAATGGCCACACAACCCCCATTTTTGTCGAAAATAGCCATGAACGACCATTTTCAATAATATCGAAGGCTAACACCTACGGATTTTTGACCAAGAAATGGTCTCCACCAGAAATCCAAGAATGTGATCTATGGCAAGGAAACATATGTGGGGTGAGGTGTATGAGCCTCTAGTCGAAGATCAATGGCCACACAACCCCCATTTTTGTCGAAAATAGCCATGAATGACCATTTTCAATAATACCGAAGGCTAACACCTACGGATTTTTGACCAAGAAATGGTCTCCACCAGAAATCCAAGAATGTGATCTATGGCAAGGAAACATATGTGGGGTGAGGTGTATGAGCGTCTGGTCGATGATCAATGGCCACACAACCCCCATTTTTTATGAAAATAGCCATGAACGACCATTTTCAATAATACCGAAGGCTAACACCTACGATTTTTTGACCAAGAAATGGTCTCCACCAGAAAAACAAGAATGTGACCTATGGCAAGGAAACATATGTGGGGTGAGGTGTACGAGGCTCTGGTGTATGATCAATGGCCACACAACCCCCATTTTTATGAAAATAGCCATGAGCGACCTTGAAAATAGCCATGAGCGACCATTTTCAATAATACTAGAGGCTAACACCTACGGATTTTAGACCAAGAAATGGTCTCCACCAAAAATCCAAGAATGTGATCTATGGCAAGGAAACATATGTGGGGTGAGGTGTATGAGCGTCTGGTCGATGATCAATGGCCACACAACCCCCATTTTTGTCGAAAATAGCCATGAACGACCATTTTCAATATTACCGAAGGCTAACACCTACGGATTTTTGACCAAGAAATGGTCCATTTTGCCAAAAATAGCCATGAATGACCATTTACAATAATACCGAAGGCTAACACCTACGGATTTTTGACCAAGAAATGGTCTCCACCAGAAATCCAAGAATGTGATCTATGGCAAGGAAACATATGTGGGGTGAGATTTATGAGCCTCTAGTCGATGATAAATGGCCACACAACCCCCATTTTTTTATGAAAATAGCCATGAGCGACCATTTTCAATAATATTAGAGGCTAAGACCTACAGATTTTTGACCAAGAAATGGTCTCCACCAGAAATCCAAGAATGTGATCTATGGCAAGGAAACATATGTGGGGTGAGGTGTATGAGCCTCTAGTCGATGATCAATGGCCACACAACCCCCATTTTTGTCGAAAATAGCCATGAACGACCATTTTCAATAATACCGAAGGCTAACACGTACGAGTTTTTGACCAAGAAATGGTCTCCACCAGAAATCCAAGAATGTGATCTATGGCAAGGAAACATATGTGTAGTGAGGTGTACGAGCCTCTGGTCGATGATCAATGGCCACACAACCCCTATTTTTGTCGAAAATAGCCATGAACGACCATTTTCAATAATACCGAAGGCTAACACCTACGGATTTTTGACCAAGAAATGGTCTCCACCAGAAATCCAAGAATGTGATCTATGGCAAGGAAACATATGTGTAGTGAGGTGTACGAGCCTATGGTCGATGATCAATGGCCACACAACCCCCATTTTTGTCGAAAATAGCCATGAACGACCATTCTCAATAATATCGAAGGCTAACACCTACGGATTTTTGACCAAGAAATGGTCTCCACCAGAAATCCAAGAATGTGATCTATGGCAAGGAAACATATGTGGGGTGAGGTGTATGAGCCTCTGGTCGAAGATCAATGGCCACACAACCCCCATTTTTGTCGAAAATAGCCATGAACGACCATTTTCAATAATACCGAAGGCTAACACCTACGGATTTTTGACCAAGAAATGGTCTCCACCAGAAATCCAAGAACGTGATCTATGGCAAGGAAACATATGTGGGTTGAGGTGTATGAGCGTCTAGTCGATGATCAATGGCCACACAACCCCCATTTTTTATGAAAATAGCCATGAACGACCATTTTCAATAATACCGAAGGCTAACACCTACGATTTTTTGACCAAGAAATGGTCTTCACCAGAAAAACAAGAATGTGACCTATGGCAAGGAAACATATGTGGGGTGAGGTGTACGAGGCTCTGGTGTATGATCAATGGCCACACAACCCCCATTTTTATGAAAATAGCCATGAGCGACTTTGAAAATAGCCATGAGCGACCATTTTCAATAATACTAGAGGCTAACACCTACGGATTTTAGACCAAGAAATGGTCTCCACCAGAAATCCAAGAATGTGATCTATGGCAAGGAAACATATGTGGGGTGAGGTGTATGAGCGTCTGGTCGATGATCAATGGCCACACAACCCCCATTTTTGTCGAAAATAGCCATGAATGACCATTTACAATAATACCGAAGGCTAACACCTACGGATTTTTGACCAAGAAATGGTCCATTTTGCCGAAAATAGCCATGAATGACCATTTTCAATAATACCGAAGGCTAACACGTACGAGTTTTAACCAAGAAATGGTCTCCACCAGAAATCCAAAATGTGATCTATGGCAAGGAAACATATGTGCGGTGAGGTGTATGAGCGTCTGGTCGATGATCAATGGCCACACAACCCCCATTTTGCCAAAAATAGCCATGAATGACCATTTTCAATAATACCGAAGGCTAACACCTACGGATTTTTGACCAAGAAATGGTCTCCACCAGAAATCCAAGAATGTGATCTATGGCAAGGAAACATATGTGGGGTGAGGTGTATGAGCCTCTGGTCGATGATCAATGGCCACACAACCCCCATTTTTTATGAAAATAGCCATGAGCGACCTTGAAAATAGCCATGAGCGACCATTTTCAATATTACTAGAGGCTAACACGTACGGATTTTTGACCAAGAAATGGTCTCCACCAGAAATCCAAGAATGTGATCTATGGCAAGGAAACATATGTGGGGTGAGGTGTATGAGCCTCTGGTCGATGATCAATGGCCACACAACCCCCATTTTTGTCGAAAATAGCCATGAACGACCATTTTCAATAATACCGAAGGCTAACACCTACGGATTTTTGACCAAGAAATGGTCTCCACCAGAAATCCAAGAATGTGATCTATGGCAAGGAAACATATGTGGGGTGAGGTGTATGAGCCTCTAGTCGATGATCAATGGCCACACAACCCCCATTTTTGTCGAAAATAGCCATGAATGACCATTTTCAAAAATACCAAAGGCTAACACATACGGATTTTTAACTAAGAAATGGTCTCCACCAGAAATCCAAGAATGTGATCTATGGCAAGGAAACATATGTGGGGTGAGGTGTCCGAGCCTCTGGGCGATGATCAATGGCCACACAACCCCCATTTTGCCGAAAATAGCCATGAATGACGATTTTCAGTAATACCGAAGGCTAACACCTACGGATTTTTGACCAAGAAATGGTCTCCACCAGAAATCCAAGAATGTGATCTATGGCAAGGAAACATATGTGGGGTGAGGTGTATGAGCCTCTGGTCGATGATCAATGGCCACACAACCCCCATTTTTTATGAAAATAGCCATGAGCGACCTTGAAAATAGCCATGAGCGACCATTTTCAATAATACTAGAGGCTAACACGTACGGATTTTTGACCAAGAAATGGTCTCCACCAGAAATCCAAGAATGTGATCTATGGCAAGGAAACATATGTGGGGTGAGGTGTATAAGCCTCTGGTCGATGATCAATGGCCACACAACCCCCATTTTTTATGAAAATAGCCATGAACGACCATTGTCAAAAATACCAAAGTCTAACACCTACGGATTTTTGACCAAGAAATGGTCTCCACCAGAAATCCAAGAATGTGATCTATGGCAAGGAAACATATGTGGGGTGAGGTGTACGAGCCTCTGGTCGATGATCAATGGCCACAGAACCCCCATTTTGCCGAAAATAGCCATGAACGACCATTTTCAATAATACCGAAGGCTAACACCTACGAGTTTTTAACCAAGAAATGGTCTCCACCAGAAATCCAAGAATGTGATCTATGGCAAGGAAACATATGTGTAGTGAGGTGTACGAGCCTCTGGTCGATGATCAATGGCCACACAACCCCCATTTTTGTCGAAAATAGCCATGAACGACCATTTTCAATAATATCGAAGGCTAACACCTACGGATTTTTGACCAAGAAATGGTCTCCACCAGAAATCCAAGAATGTGATCTATGGCAAGGAAACATATGTGGGGTGAGGTGTATGAGCCTCTGGTCGAAGATCAATGGCCACACAACCCCCATTTTTGTCGAAAATAGCCATGAACGACCATTTTCAATAATACCGAAGGCTAACACCTATGGATTTTTGACCAAGAAATGGTCTCCACCAGAAATCCAAGAATGTGATCTATGGCAAGGAAACATATGTGGGGTTAGGTGTATGAGCGTCTGGTCGATGATCAATGGCCACACAACCCCCATTTTTTATGAAAATAGCCATGAACGACCATTTTCAATAATACCGAAGGCTAACACCTACGATTTTTTGACCAAGAAATGGTCTCCACCAGAAAAACAAGAATGTGACCTATGGCAAGGAAACATATGTGGGGTGAGGTGTACGAGGCTCTGGTGTATGATCAATGGCCACACAACCCCCATTTTTATGAAAATAGCCATGAGCGACCTTGAAAATAGCCATGAGCGACCATTTTCAATAATACTAGAGGCTAACACCTACGGATTTTAGACCAAGAAATGGTCTCCACCAGAAATCCAAGAATGTGATCTATGGCAAGGAAACATATGTGGGGTGAGGTGTATGAGCGTCTGGTCGATGATCAATGGCCACACAACCCCCATTTTTGTCGAAAATAGCCATGAACGACCATTTTCAATAATACCGAAGGCTAACACCTACGGATTTTTGACCAAGAAATGGTCCATTTTGCCGAAAATAGCCATGAATGACCATTTACAATAATACCGAAGGCTAACACCTACGGATTTTTGACCAAGAAATGGTCTCCACCAGAAATCCAAGAATGTGATCTATGGCAAGGAAACATATGTGGGGTGAGATTTATGAGCCTCTAGTCGATGATAAATGGCCACACAACCCCCATTTTTTTATGAAAATAGCCATGAGCGACCATTTTCAATAATATTAGAGGCTAAGACCTACAGATTTTTGACCAAGAAATGGTCTCCGCCAGAAATCCAAGAATGTGATCTATGGCAAGGAAACATATGTGGGGTGAGGTGTATGAGCCTCTGGTCGATGATCAATGGCCACACAACCCCCATTTTTGTCGAAAATAGCCATGAATGACCATTTACAATAATACCGAAGGCTAACACCTACGGATTTTTGACCAAGAAATGGTCTCCACCAGAAATCCAAGAATGTGATCTATGGCAAGGAAACATATGTGGGGTGAGGTGTATGAGCGTCTGGTCGATGATCAATGGCCACACAACCCCCATTTCTTGGTCAAAAATCCGTAGGTGTTAGCCTTCGGTATTATTGAAAATGGTCGTTCATGGCTATTTTCGACAAAAATGGGGGTTGTGTGGCCATTGATCATCGACCAGACGCTCATACACCTCACCCCACATATGTTTCCTTGCCATAGATCACATTCTTGGATTTCTGGTGGAGACCATTTCTTGGGCAAAAATCCGAATGTGTTAGCCTTTGGTATTTTTGAAAATGGTCATTCATGGCTATTTTCGACAAAAATGGGGGTTGTGTGGCCATTGATCTTCGACCAGAGGCTCATACACCTCACTACACATATGTTTCCTTGCCATAGATCACATTCTTGGATTTCTGGTGGAGACCATTTCTTGGTCAAAAATCCGTAGGTGTTAGCCTTCGGTATTATTGAAAATGGTCGTTCATGGCTATTTTCGACAAAAATGGGGGTTGTGTGGCCATTGATCATCGACTAGACGCTCATACACCTCACCCCACATATGTTTCCTTGCCATAGATCACATTCTTGGATTTCTGGTGGAGACCATTTCTTGGTTAAAAACTCGTACGTGTTAGCCTTCGGTATTATTGAAAATGGTCGTTCATGGCTATTTTCAGCAAAATGGGGGTTGTGTGGCCATTGATCATCGACCAGAGGCTCGCACACCTCACCCCACATATGTTTCCTTGCCATAGATCACATTCTTGGATTTCTGGTGGAGACCATTTCTTGGTCTAAAATCCGTAGGTGTTAGCCTCTAGTATTATTGAAAATGGTCGCTCATGGCTATTTTCAAGGTCGCTCATGGCTATTTTCATAAAAAATGGGGGTTGTGTGGCCACTTGGATTTCTGGTGGAGACCATTTCTTGGTCTAAAATCCGTAGGTGTTAGCCTCTAGTATTATTGAAAATGGTCGTTCATGGCTATTTTCAAGGTCGCTCATGGCTATTTTCATAAAAAATGGGGGTTGTGTGGCCATTTATCATCGACTAGAGGCTCATAAACCTCACCCCACATATGTTTCCTTGCCATAGATTACATTCTTGGATTTCTGGTGGAAACCATTTCTTGGTTAAAAACTCATACGTGTTAGCCTTCGGTATTATTGAAAATGGTCATTCATGGCTATTTTCGGCAAAATGGGGGTTGTGTGGCCATTGATCGTCGACCAGAGGCTCATACACCTCACCCCACATATGTTTCCTTGTCGTAGATCACATTCTTGGATTTCTGGTGGAGACCATTTCTTGGTCAAAAATCCGTAGGTGTTAGCCTTCGATATTATTGAAAATGGTCGTTCATGGCTATTTTCGACAAAAATGGGGGTTGTGTGGCCATTGATCATCGACCAGAGGCTCATACACCTCACCCCACATATGTTTCCTTGCCATAGATCACATTCTTGGATTTCTGGTGGAAACCATTTCTTGGTCAAAAATCCGTAGGTGTTAGCCTTCGGTATTATTGAAAATGGTCATTCATGGCTATTTTCGGCAAAATGGGGGTTGTGTGGCCATTGATCATCGACCAGAGGCTCGTACACCTCACCCCACATATGTGTAGTGAGGTGGCCACACAACCCCCATTTTTTATGAAAATAGCCATGAGCGACCTTGAAAATAGCCATGAGCGACCATTTTCAATAATACTAGAGGCTAACACCTACGGATTTTAGACCAAGAAATGGTCTCCACCAGAAATCCAAGAATGTAATCTATGGCAATCTTGGTAAAAAATCTGTAGGTCTTAGCCTCTAATATTATTGAAAATGGTCGTTCATGGCTATTTTTGACAAAAATGGGGGTTGTGTGGCCATTGATCATCGACCAGACGCTCATACACCTCACCCCACATATGTTTCCTTGCCATAGATCACATTCTTGGATTTCTGGTTGAGACCATTTCTTGGTCTAAAATCCGTAGGTGTTAGCCTCTAGTATTATTGAAAATGGTCGCTCATGGCTATTTTCAAGGTCGCTCATGGCTATTTTCATAAAAATGGGGGTTGTGTGGCCATTGATCATACACCAGAGCCTCGTACACCTCACCCCACATATGTTTCCTTGCCATAGGTCACATTCTTGTTTTTCTGGTGGAGACCATTTCTTGGTCAAAAAATCGTAGGTGTTAGCCTTCGGTATTATTGAAAATGGTCGTTCATGGCTATTTTCATAAAAAATGGGGGTTGTGTGGCCATTGATCATCGACCAGACGCTCATACACCTCACCCCACATATGTTTCCTTGCCATAGATCACATTCTTGGATTTCTGGTGGAGACCATTTCTTGGTCAAAAATCCGTAGGTGTTAGCCTTCGATATTATTGAAAATGGTCGTTCATGGCTATTTTCGACAAAAATGGGGGTTGTGTGGCCATTGATCATCGACCAGAGGCTCGTACACCTCACTACACATATGTTTCCTTGCCATTGATCACATTCTTGGATTTCTGGTGGAGACCATTTTTTGGTTAAAAACTCGTACGTGTTAGCCTTCGGTATTATTGAAAATGGTCGTTCATGGCTATTTTCGGCAAAATGGGGGTTCTGTGGCCATTGATCATCGACCAGAGGCTCGTACACCTCACCCCACATATGTTTCCTTGCCATAGATCACATTCTTGGATTTCTGGTGGAGACCATTTCTTGGTCAAAAATCCGTAGGTGTTAGCCTTTGGTATTTTTGAAAATGGTAGTTCATGGCTATTTTCATAAAAAATGGGGGTTGTGTGGCCATTGATCATCGACCAGAGGCTCATACACCTCACCCCACATATGTTTCCTTGCCATAGATCACATTCTTGGATTTCTGGTGGAGACCATTTCTTGGTCATAAATCCGTACGTGTTAGCCTCTAGTATTATTGAAAATGGTCGCTCATGGCTATTTTCAAGGTCGCTCATGGCTATTTTCATAAAAAATGGGGGTTGTGTGGCCATTGATCATCGACCAGAGGCTCATACACCTCACCCCACATATGTTTCCTTGCCATAGATCAAATTCTTGGATTTCTCGTGGAGACCATTCTTGGTCAAAAATCCGTAGGTGTTAGCCTTCGGTATTATTGAAAATGGTCGTTCATGGCTATTTTCGACAAAAATGGGGGTTGTGTGGCCATTTATCATCGACTAGAGGCTCATAAATCTCACCCCACATATGTTTCCTTGCCATAGATTACATTCTTGGATTTCTGGTGGAAACCATTTCTTGGTTAAAAACTCGTACGTGTTAGCCTTCGGTATTATTGAAAATGGTCGTTCATGGCTATTTTCGACAAAATGGGGGTTGTGTGGCAATTGATCATCGACCAGACGCTCATACACCCATTTTTTATGAAAATAGCCATGAGCGACCTTGAAAATAGCCATGAACGACCATTTTCAATAATACCGAAGGCTAACACGTACGAGTTTTTAACCAAGAAATGGTTTCCACCAGAAATCCAAGAATGTAATCTATGGCAAGGAAACATATGTGGGGTGAGATTTATGAGCCTCTAGTCGATGATCAATGGCCACACAACCCCCATTTTTGTCGAAAATAGCCATGAATGACCATTTACAATAATACCGAAGGCTAACACCTATGGATTTTTGACCAAGAAATGGTCTCCACCAAAAATCCAAGAATGTGATCTATGGCAAGGAAACATATGTGGGGTGAGGTGTATGAGCCTCTGGTCGATGATCAATGGCCACACAACCCCCATTTTTTATGAAAATAGCCATGAGCGACCTTGAAAATAGCCATGAGCGACCATTTTCAATAATACTAGAGGCTAACACGTACGAATTTTTGACCAAGAAATGGTCTCCACCAGAAATCCAAGAATGTGATCTATGGCAAGGAAACATATGTGGGGTGAGGTGTACGAGCCTCTGGTCGACGATCAATGGCCACACAACCCCCATTTTTTATGAAACTAGCCATGAACGACCATTTTCAAAAATACCTAAGGCTAACACCTACGGATTTTTGACCAAGAAATGGTCTCCACCAGAAATCCAAGAATGAGATCTATGGCAAGGAAACATATGTGGGGTGAGGTGTACGATCCTCTGGTCGATGATCAATGGCCACAGAACCCCCATTTTGCCGAAAATAGCCATGAACGACCATTTTCAATAATACCGAAGGCTAACACGTACGAGTTTTTAACCAAGAAATGGTCTCCACCAGAAATCCAAGAATGTGATCTATGGCAAGGAAAGATATGTGTAGTGAGGTGTACGAGCCTCTGGTCGATGATCAATGGCCACACAACCCCCATTTTTGTCGAAAATAGCCATGAACGACCATTTTCAATAATATCGAAGGCTAACACCTACGGATTTTTGACCAAGAAATGGTCTCCACCAGAAATCCAAGAATGTGATCTATGGCAAGGAAACATATGTGGGGTGAGGTGTATGAGCCTCTGGTCGAAGATCGATGGCCACACAACCCCCATTTTTGTCGAAAATAGCCATGAACGACCATTTTCAATAATACCGAAGGCTAACACCTACGGATTTTTGACCAAGAAATGGTCTCTACCAGAAATCCAAGAATGTGATCTATGGCAAGGAAACATATGTGGGGTGAGGTGTATGAGCGTCTGGTCGATAATCAATGGCCACACAACCCCCATTTTTTATGAAAATAGCCATGAACGACCATTTTCAATAACACCGAAGGCTAACACCTACGATTTTTTGACCAAGAAATGGTCTCCACCAGAAAAACAAGAATGTGACCTATGGCAAGGAAACATATGTGGGGTGAGGTGTACGAGGCTTTGGTGTATGATCAATGGCCACACAACCCCCATTTTTTATGAAAATAGCCATGAGCGACCTTGAAAATAGCCATGAGCGACCATTTTCAATAATACTAGAGGCTAACACCTACGGATTTTAGACCAAGAAATGGTCTCCACCAGAAATCCAAGAATGTGATCTATGGCAAGGAAACATATGTGGGGTGAGGTGTATGAGCGTCTGGTCGATGATCAATGGCCACACAACCCCCATTTTTGTCGAAAATAGCCATGAACGACCATTTTCAATAATACCGAAGGCTAACACCTACGGATTTTTGACCAAGAAATGGTCTCCACCAGAAATCCAAGAATGTGATCTATGGCAAGGAAACATATGTGGGGTGAGGTGTATGAGCCTCTAGTCGATGATAAATGGCCACACAACCCCCATTTTTGTCGAAAATAGCCATGAACGACCATTTTCAAAAATACCAAAGGCTAACACCTACGGATTTTTGACCAAGAAATGGTCTCCACCAGAAATCCAAGAATGTGATCTATGGCAAGGAAACATATGTGGGGTGAGGTGTATGAGCCTCTGGTCGACGATCAATGGCCACACAACCCTAATTTTTGTCGAAAATAGCCATGAACGACCATTTTCAATGACACTGAAGGCTAACACCTACGGATTTTTGACCAAGAAATGGTCTCCACCAGAAATCCAAGAATGTGATCTATGGCAAGGAAACATATGTGGAGACCATTTCTTCGGTACTATCGATGATAAATGGCCACACAACCCCCATTTTTTATGAAAATAGCCATGAGCGACCATTTTCAATAATATTAGAGGCTAAGACCTACGGATTTTTGACCAAGAAATGGTCTCCACCAGAAATCCAAGAATGTGATCTATGGCAAGGAAACATATGTGGGGTGAGGTGTATGAGCGTCTGGTCGATGATCAATGGCCACACAACCCCCATTTTTGTCGAAAATAGCCATGAACGACCATTTTCAATAATACCGAAGGCTAACACCTACGGATTTTTGACCAAGAAATGATCTCCACCAGAAATCCAAGAATGTGATCTATGGCAAGGAAACATATGTGGGGTGAGGTGTATGAGCGTCTGGTCGATGATCAATGGCCACACAACCCCCTTTTTGTCGAAAATAGCCATGAACGACCATTTTCAATAATACCGAAGGCTAACACCTACGGATTTTTGACCAAGAAATGATCTCCACCAGAAATCCAAGAATGTGATCTATGGCAAGGAAACATATGTGGGGTGAGGTGTATGAGCGTCTGGTCGATGATCAATGGCCACACAACCCCCATTTTTGTCGAAAATAGCCATGAACGACCATTTTCAATAATACCGAAGGCTAACACCTACGGATTTTTGACCAAGAAATGATCTCCACCAGAAATCCAAGAATGTGATCTATGGCAATGAAACATATGTGGGGTGAGGTGTATGAGCCTCTGGTCGACGATCAATGGCCACACAACCCTAATTTTTGTCGAAAATAGCCATGAACGACCATTTTCAATGACACTGAATGCTAACACCTACGGATTTTTGACCAAGAAATGGTCTCCACCAGAAATCCAAGAATGTGATCTATGGCAAGGAAACATATGTGGAGACCATTTCTTCGGTACTATCGATGATAAATGGCCACACAACCCCCATTTTTTATGAAAATAGCCATGAGCGACCTTGAAAATAGCCATGAGCGACCATTTTCAATAATACTAGAGGCTAACACCTACGGATTTTAGACCAAGAAATGGTCTCCACCAGAAATCCAAGAATGTGATCTATGGCAAGGAAACATATGTGGGGTGAGGTGTATGAGCGTCTGGTCGATGATCAATGGCCACACAACCCCCATTTTTGTCGAAAATAGCCATGAACGACCATTTTCAATAATACCGAAGGCTAACACCTACGGATTTTTTACCAAGAAATGGTCTCCACCAGAAATCCAAGAATGTGATCTAGGGCAAGGAAACATATGTGGGGTGAGGTGTATGAGCCTCTGGTCGATGATCAATGGCCACACAACCCCCATTTTTGTCGAAAATAGCCATGAACGACCATTTTCAATAATATCGAAAGCTAACACCTACAGATTTTTGACCAACAAATGGTCTCCACCAGAAATCCAAGAATGTGGTCTATGGCAAGGAAACATATGTGGGGTGAGGTGTATGAGCCTTTGGTCGATGGTCAATGGCCACACAACCCCCATTTTTGTCGAAAATAGCCATGAACAACCATTTTCAATAGATTACATTCTTGGATTTCTGGTGGAGACCATTTCTTGGTTAAAAACTCGTACGTGTTAGCCTTCGGTATTATTGAAAATGGTCATTCATGGCTATTTTCGACAAAAATGGGGGTTGTGTGGCCATTGATCATCGACCAGAGGCTCATACACCTCACCCCACATATGTTTCCTTGCCATAGATCACATTCTTGGATTTCTGGTGGAGACCATTTCTTGGTCAAAAATCATGAACGACCATTTTCAATAATACCGAAGGCTAACACCTACGGATTTTTGACCAAGAAATGGTCTCCACCAGAAATCCAAGAATGTGATCTACGACAAGGAAACATATGTGGGGTGAGGTGTATGAGCCTCTGGTCGACGATCAATGGCCACACAACCCCCATTTTGCCAAAAATAGCCATGAATGACCATTTTCAATAATACCGAAGGCTAACACGTACGAGTTTTTAACCAAGAAATGGTCTCCACCAGAAATCCAAGAATGTAATCTATTGAAAATGGTCGTTCATGGCTATTTTCGACAAAAATGGGGGTTGTGTGGCCATTGATCATCGACCAATGGCTCATACACCTCACCCCACATATGTTTCCTTGCCATAGACCACATTCTTGGATTTCTGGTGGAGACCATTTGTTGGTCAAAAATCCGTAGGTGTTAGCTTTCGATATTATTGAAAATGGTCGTTCATGGCTATTTTCATCAAAAATGGGGGTTGTGTGGCCATTTATCATCGACTAGAGGCTCATAAAACTCACCCCACATATGTTTCCTTGCCATAGATTACATTCTTGGATTCTGGTGGAAACCATTTCTTGGTTAAGAACTCGTACGTGTTAGCCTTCGGTATTATTGAAAATGGTCATTCATGGCTATTTTCGGCAAAATGGGGGTTGTGTGGCCATTGATCGTCGACCAGAGGCTCATACACCTCACCCCACATATGTTTCCTTGTCGTAGATCACATTCTTGGATTTCTGGTGGAGATCATTTCTTGGTCAAAAATCCGTAGGTGTTAGCCTTCGGTATTATTGAAAATGGTCGTTCATGGCTATTTTCGACAAAAATGGGGGTTGTGTGGCCATTGATCATCGACCAGACGCTCATACACCTCACCCCACATATGATTCCTTGCCATAGATCACATTCTTGGATTTCTGGTGGAGACCATTTCTTGGTCAAAAATCCGTAGGTGTTAGCCTTCGGTATTATTGAAAATGGTCGTTCATGGCTATTTTCGACAAAAATGGGGGTTGTGTGGCCATTGATCATCGACCAGACGCTCATACACCTCACCCCACATATGTTTCCTTGCAATAGATCACATTCTTGGATTTCTGGTGGAGACCATTTCTTGGTCAAAAATCCGTAGGTGTTAGCCTTCGGTATTATTGAAAATGGTCGCTCATGGCTATTTTCGACAAAAATGGGGGTTGTGTGGCCATTGATCATCGACCAGAGGCTGAAGGCTAACACCTACGGATTTTTAACCAAGAAATGGTCTCCACCAGAAATCCAAGAATGTAATCTATGGCAAGGAAACATATGTGGGGTGAGGTTTATGAGCCTCTAGTCGATGATAAATGGCCACACAACCCCCATTTTTTATGAAAATAGCCATGAGCGACCATTTTCAATAATATTAGAGGCTAAGACCTACGGATTTTTGACCAAGAAATGGTCTCCACCAGAAATCCAAGAATGTGATCTATGGCAAGGAAACATATGTGGGGTGAGGTGTATGAGCCTCTAGTCGATGATCAATGGCCACACAACCCCCATTTTTGTCGAAAATAGCCATGAATGACCATTTTCAATAATACCGAAGGCTAACACCTACGGATTTTTGACCAAGAAATGGTCTCCACCAGAAATCCAAGAATGTGATCTATGGCAAGGAAACATATGTGGGGTGAGGTGTATTAGCCTCTGGTCGATGATCAATGGCCACACAACCCCCATTTTTGCCGAAAATAGCCATGAACGACCATTTTCAATAATACCGAAGGCTAACACCTACGGATTTTTGACCAAGAAATGGTCTCCACCAGAAATCCAAGAATGTGATCTACGACAAGCAAACATATGTGGGGTGAGGGGTATGAGCCTCTGGTCGATGAGGAGACCATTTCTTGGTCTAAAATCCGTAGGTGTTAGCCTCTAGTATTATTGAAAATGGTCGCTCATGGCTATTTTCAAGGTCGCTCATGGCTATTTTCATAAAAAATGGGGGTTGTGTGGCCATTTATCATCGATAGTACCGAAGAAATGGTCTCCACATATGTTTCCTTGCCATAGATCACATTCTTGGATTTCTGGTGGAGACCATTTCTTGGTCAAAAATCCGTAGGTGTTAGCCTTCAGTGTCATTGAAAATGGTCGTTCATGGCTATTTTCGACAAAAATTAGGGTTGTGTGGCCATTGATCGTCGACCAGAGGCTCATACACCTCACCCCACATATGTTTCCTTGCCATAGATCACATTCTTGGATTTCTGGTGGAGACCATTTCTTGGTCAAAAATCCGTAGGTGTTAGCCTTCGGTATTTTTGAAAAGGGTCGTTCATGGCTATTTTCGACAAAAATGGGGGTTGTGTGGCCATTGATCATCGACCAGATGCTCATACACCTCACCCCACATATGTTTCCTTGCCATAGATCACATTATTGGATTTCTGGTGGAGACCATTTCTTGGTCTAAAATCCGTAGGTCTTAGCCTCTAGTATTATTGAAAATGGTCATTCATGGCTATTTTCGGCAAAATGGGGGTTGTGTGGCCATTGATCGTCGACCAGAGGCTCATACACCTCACCCCACATACTTCGGTATTATTGAAAATGGTCGTTCATGGCTATTTTCGGCAAAATGGGGGTTCTGTGGCCATTGATCATCGACCAGAGGCTCGTACACCTCGCCCCACATATGTTTCCTTTCCATAGATCACATTCTTGGATTTCTGGTGGAGACCATTTCTTGGTTAAAAACTCGTACGTGTTAGCCTTCGGTATTATTGAAAATGGTCATTCATGGCTATTTTCGGCAAAATGGGGGTTGTGTGGCCATTGATCATCGACCAGACGCTCATACACCTCACCCCACATATGTTTCCTTGCCATAGATCACATTCTTGGATTTCTGGTGGAGACCATTTCTTGGTCTAAAATCCGTAGGTGTTAGCCTCTAGTATTATTGAAAATGGTCGCTCATGGCTATTTTCAAGGTCGCTCATGGCTATTTTCATAAAAAATGGGGGTTGTGTGGCCATTTATCATCGACTAGAGGCTCATAAACCTCACCCCACATATGTTTCCTTGCCATAGATCACATTCTTGGATTTCTGGTGGAGACCATTTCTTGGTCAAAAACTCGTACGTGTTAGCCTTCGGTATTATTGAAAATGGTCGTTCATGGCTATTTTCGGCAAAATGGGGGTTCTGTGGCCATTGATCATCGACTAGAGGCTCGTACACCTCACCCCACATATGTTTCCTTGCCATAGATCACATTCTTGGATTTCTGGTGGAGACCATTTCTTGGTCAAAAATCCGTAGGTGTTAGCCTCTAGTATTATTGAAAATGGTCGCTCATGGCTATTTTCAAGGTCGCTCATGGCTATTTTCATAAAAAATGGGGGTTGTGTGGCCATTTATCATCGACTAGAGGCTCATAAACCTCACCCCACATATGTTTCCTTGCCATAGATTACATTCTTGGATTTCTGGTGGAAACCATTTCTTGGTCAAAAATCCGTACGTGTTAGCCTTCGGTATTATTGAAAATGGTCGCTCATGACTATTTTCAAGGTCGCTCATGGCTATTTTCATAAAAAATGGGGTTTGTGTGGCCATTTATCATCGACTAGAGGCTCATAAACCTCACCCCACATATGTTTCCTTGCCATAGATCACATTCTTGGATTTCTGGTGGAGACCATTTCTTGGTCAAAAACTCGTACGTGTTAGCCTTCGGTATTATTAAAAATGGTCGTTCATGGCTATTTTCGGCAAAATGGGGGTTGTGTGGCCATTGATCATCGACTAGAGGCTCGTACACCTCACCCCACATATGTTTCCTTGCCATAGATCACATTCTTGGATTTCTGGTGGAGACCATTTCTTGGTCAAAAATCCGTAGGTGTTAGCCTTCGGTATTATTGAAAATGGTCATTCATGCCATTTCTTGGTTAAAAACTCGTACGTGTTAGCCTTCGGTATTATTGAAAATGGTCGTTGATCACTATTTTCGACAAAAATGGGGGTTGTGTGGCCATTTATCATTGACTAGAGGCTCGTACACTTCACCCCACATACGTTTTCTTGCTATAGATCACATTCTTAGATTTCTGGTGGAGACCATTTCTTGTTCAAAAATCCGTAGGTGTTAGCCTTCGGTATTATTGAAAATGGTCGTTCATAGCCATTTTCGACAAAAATGGGGGTTGTGTGGCCATTGATCATCGACCAAAGGCTCATACACCTCACCCCACATATGTTTCCTTGCCATAGACCACATTCTTGGATTTCTGGTGGAGACCATTTGTTGGTCAAAAATCCGTAGGTGTTAGCCTTCGGTATTATTGAAAATGGTCGTACATGGATATTTGCATCAAAAATGGGGTTTGTGTGGCCATTTATCATCAACCAGAGGCTCGTACACCTCACCCCACATATGTTTCCTTGCCATAGATCACATTCTTGGATTTCTAGTGGAGAGCATTTCTTGGTCAAAAATTCGTACGTGTTAGCCTTCAGTATTATTGAAAATGGTCGTGGTCGATCATGGCTATTTTCGACAAAATGGGGGTTGTGTGGCCATTGATCATCGACCAGAGGCTCATACACCTCACCCACATATGTTTCCTTTCCATAGATCACATTCTTGGATTTCTGGTGGAGACCATTTCTTGGCTAAAAACTCGTACGTGTTAGCCTTCGGTATTATTGAAAATGGTCATTCATGGCTATTTTCGGCAAAATGGGGGTTGTGTGGCCATTGATCATCGACCAGACGCTCATACACCTCACCCCACATATGTTTCCTTGCCATAGATCACATTCTTGGATTTCTAGTGGAGACCATTTCTTGGTCTAAAATCCGTAGGTGTTAGCCTCTAGTATTATTGAAAATGGTCGCTCATGGCTATTTTCAAGGTCGCTCATGGCTATTTTCATAAAAAATGGGGGTTGTGTGGCCATTTATCATCGACTAGAGGCTCATAAACCTCACCCCACATATGTTTCCTTGCCATAGATCACATTCTTGGATTTCTGGTGGAGACCATTTCTTGGTCAAAAACTCGTACGTGTTAGCCTTCGGTATTATTGAAAATGGTCGTTCATGGCTATTTTCGGCAAAATGGGGGTTCTGTGGCCATTGATCATCGACCAGAGGCTCGTACACCTCACCCCACATATGTTTCCTTGCCATAGATCACATTCTTGGATTTCTGGTGGAGACCATTTCTTGGTCAAAAATCCGTAGGTGTTAGCCTCTAGTATTATTGAAAATGGTCGTTCATGGCTATTTTCAAGGTCGCTCATGGCTATTTTCATAAAAAATGGGGGTTGCGTGGCCATTTATCATCGACTAAAGGCTCATAAACCTCACCCCACATATGTTTCCTTGCCATAGATTACATTCTTGGATTTCTGGTGGAAACCATTTCTTGGTCAAAAATCCGTACGTGTTAGCCTTCGGTATTATTGAAAATGGTCGCTCATGGCTATTTTCAAGGTCGCTCATGGCTATTTTCATAAAAAATGGGGGTTGTGTGGCCATTTATCATCGACTAGAGGCTTATAAACCTCACCCCACATATGTTTCCTTGCCATAGATCACATTCTTGGATTTCTGGTGGAGACCATTTCTTGGTCAAAAACTCGTACGTGTTAGCCTTCGGTATTATTAAAAATGGTCGTTCATGGCTATTTTCGGCAAAATGGGGGTTGTGTGGCCATTGATCATCGACCAGAGGCTCGTACACCTCACCCCACATATGTTTCCTTGCCATAGATCACATTCTTGGATTTCTGGTGGAGACCATTTCTTGGTCAAAAATCCGTAGGTGTTAGCCTTCGGTATTATTGAAAATGGTCATTCATGCCATTTCTTGGTTAAAAACTCGTACGTGTTAGCCTTCGGTATTATTGAAAATGGTCGTTGATCACTATTTTCGACAAAAATGGGGGTTGTGTGGCCATTTATCATTGACTAGAGGCTCGTACACTTCACCCCACATACGTTTTCTTGCTATAGATCACATTCTTAGATTTCTGGTGGAGACCATTTCTTGTTCAAAAATCCGTAGGTGTTAGCCTTCGGTATTATTGAAAATGGTCGTTCATAGCCATTTTCGACAAAAATGGGGGTTGTGTGGCCATTGATCATCGACCAAAGGCTCATACACCTCACCCCACATATGTTTCCTTGCCATAGACCACATTCTTGGATTTCTGGTGGAGACCATTTGTTGGTCAAAAATCCGTAGGTGTTAGCCTTCGGTATTATTGAAAATGGTCGTACATGGATATTTGCATCAAAAATGGGGTTTGTGTGGCCATTTATCATCAACCAGAGGCTCGTACACCTCACCCCACATATGTTTCCTTGCCATAGATCACATTCTTGGATTTCTAGTGGAGAGCATTTCTTGGTCAAAAATTCGTACGTGTTAGCCTTCAGTATTATTGAAAATGGTCGTGGTCGATCATGGCTATTTTCGACAAAATGGGGGTTGTGTGGCCATTGATCATCGACCAGAGGCTCATACACCTCACCCACATATGTTTCCTTTCCATAGATCACATTCTTGGATTTCTGGTGGAGACCATTTCTTGGCTAAAAACTCGTACGTGTTAGCCTTCGGTATTATTGAAAATGGTCATTCATGGCTATTTTCGGCAAAATGGGGGTTGTGTGGCCATTGATCATCGACCAGACGCTCATACACCTCACCCCACATATGTTTCCTTGCCATAGATCACATT